>NC_056728.1:1487208098-1487375598 GCF_019279795.1 Protopterus annectens | reverse complement strand
CACATATGACTACTACTGGAGTGTGTATTGAACAATACAGACTGTGACACTGCTAGGCTAGCTACTGGGATGTTGTAGATAACAACAAAAATTAAATGGTGTCTTGAGTCCGAATATATGAACAAAATTTATTTTATGAAGCACTTTTCATTTAGAATTATATCCAATCTTCTTCAGATACCTGTACAAGCATTCAGACCATTTAAAAAACATTAGGTTAAAGGCATGTGTTCAAATCCAACGAATCCTAAGCTACTGAACGTACTTAATTCCTCCCAGTAAGTATTGCCTATTCTTTAAAAAAAAATAAGCATACTAAACAAATCATTTACTTATGTATCAAAACCAATTCTTCATACATATATTAAAGCCTTTAAATATCAAAAATATATATATATATATATATATATATATATATATATATATATATATATATATATATATATATAAGAATCTATCATACACACACACCTAAAATATATCCAAACAACATATATAAAAAGTTTATGACTCTACGTGTACACATTACCTAAACAAGCTCTTTAATTTGAGTAAGCATGTTATTGAACATGCTTCATTAATGTCTGGGTAGTTATAGGCATTAAAATAAATTTGCCAGTATAACTCTAATTCCTCTAATTTCAACGAAAGTGCACCACCTCTACCATCTGAGGTTACTTGACTTATTGTTCAAAATTTAAAGTAATGTTCCTTTTCTAGGATGATGTGTTTTGCTAGGGCATTTTCAATGTTTCCCTTACTAATGGCAAAGAGTTTTTCATATACCCGTTCCCGGAATTTCGTAGATAACCATATGTTAATTGTGAATACAACTATGATATGCATGTTTGTCACAGAAATGTGAGAGACCTATATAGGGTATCTGCATAGTGAAATACTATTGCAGATGTGTGTGTTGAACTGCATGTGATATACTAAACTCATACCATTCAACTGTTCACTGTTATGCACACTGACCATATGTATGCCTCATATTTGTAGTCATTTACTCATAGAGTTTTATTATGTCTGGCAAATCATTGGCAACCTGTGAAGACTGACATTACAACATCTCCTTCTTTCCCTTTCTTTTGGCTGTTCCCATTAGGGGTCACCACAGCGGATCATCCATCTCCATTCCCTACTGTCCTCTGCATCTTGCTCTGTCACAACAACCACCTGAATGTCCTCTATCACCACATCCATACACCTTCTCTTAGGCCTTCCTCTTTTTCTTACCTGGCAGCTTCATCCTTACCATCCTTTTCCCAATATACTCAGTATCCCTCCTCAGCACATGTCCAAATAAACATAATCCCACTACTCTCTGGCTTTGTCTCCAAACCGTCCAAAATGGGCAGACCCTCTAACATACATATTCCTAATCCTCTCCACCCTTGTCACACCCATTGCAAATCTTAACATCTTCATCTCTGACACTTCCAGCTCTGCCTCCTCCCTTTTTGTCAATACCACTGTCTCCAACCCATATAATATAGCTGGTCTCACTACCATATTGTAGACTTTCCCTCTCACTCTTAATGTTACTCATCTATCACAAATTACTCCTGACTCTCTTCTCCACCCTCCCCATCCTGCCTGTGATCTCTTCTTCACCTCTCCCCCACACTCATCATTACTCTGAATTGTTGATCTAAAGTATTTAAACTCATCCACCTTTGCAACCTCTACTCCCTACATCCTCACCATTCCTCTACCCCCCATTCACACACATATATTCTGTATTAGTCCTACTGACTATCATTCCTACCCTCTCTAGAATATATCTCTACCTCTCATGGGTCTCGTCAACCTGTTCCCTACTCTCACTATAGATCACAATGTTACCTGCAAACATCACAGTCAATGGACTCCTATCTGATCTTGTCTGTCAACACGTCCATCATCACTGCAAATAAGAAAGGCCTCAGAGCTGAACCCTGATGCAATCCCACCTCCACCTTAAATGCATCTGTCACTCCCACCACAGAACTCAGTGCTGTCACACTACCCTTGTACATATCCTGTAGGACTCTTACAGATTCCTCCACCACTCCTGACTTACTCATTCAATACTACAACTCCTCTCTAGGTACCCTGTCATATGCTTTCTCTATCCACAAAGATACAATGCAACACCTTGCAACCTTCTCTGTACTTCTCCATCAACACTCTAAGAACAAACATCGCATCTGTACTGCTCTTTCCTGGCATGAAACCATACTGCTGATCAGTAATTCTCACCTGTCTTCTTATCCTAGCTTCCACTACTCTTTCCCATAATTTCATGCTGTGACTGATCAGTGTTATCCCTCTGTAGTTACTACAGCTCTGCACATCACCCTTATTCTAATAATCA
The DNA here is from genome assembly GCF_019279795.1 of Protopterus annectens. Lineage (NCBI taxonomy): Eukaryota > Metazoa > Chordata > Ceratodontiformes > Protopteridae > Protopterus > Protopterus annectens. Next base: position 1,487,373,239 of record NC_056728.1, on the reverse strand, counting down.
GTACCCAAACACTTTTTCTCCACCCCTCATGCATCCTCTCACTTTCCAAGATTACATTTAAACAATCTAGTTAAAAAGACTACTGCCATGTCTCCTAAACACCTCCATGCTTCTACAGGTAGGTCGTCTGGACCAACAGCCTTTCCATCCTTAATCCTCTTCATACCAATCCTTACTTCCTCCTTTCTAATCTGTTGTAGTTCCTGGTTCACCATACCCACATCATCCAACCTACTCTCTCTCTCAACAGCCCCACAGAGTACTCTTTCCATCTGCTCACCACACTCTCCTCGCTTGAGAGTACGTTTCCCTCATTATCCTTTGTCACCCTTATCTGCTGCAGATCCTTCCTACTTAGGGTCCTCTGTCTAGCCAATTGGTAAAGGACGTGTTTTCCATCTTTAATGCCCAGCCTTTCATACAACCCTTCATACACCTCATTCTTAGCCTTTGCCACCTCTTTCTTTGCCATGCACCTCATTTCCTTATACTCCTGTCTACTTTCTACATCTCTCTGACAATCCCACTTCTTCTTCAAAGCCAACCTCTTTCTCTGTGTACTCCCTGTACATCCGCATTTCACCACCAGGTCTCCTTGTCCTCCTTCTTCTATCCAGATGTCACACCAAGCACATTTCTAGTTGTCTCCCTCACTAGCTGTGCTGTAGTTACCCAGATATTCAGTGACTATTCACTGCCACCCAATGCATGTCTTAACTCTTCCTTGAACACACCCTCACAATCACCCTTTTTCAGTTTTTACCATTTGATCCTGGGTGCTGCCCTCACACTCCTCCTCCGCTGCTTGATCACCAACGTGATCCAACAGACCAACATTCCATACTGCCTAACTACAGTTTTCCCTGTCACCAATTTACAGTCTCCAATCTCCTTCAAACAGGGCCTCCTGTATAGGAGATAATCCACCTGTGTGCAACTTCCTCCACTGTTGCATGTCACCCTATGCACCTCTGTCTTGTTAAAATATGTATTCACCACAGCAATGTTCATACATTTTTGCAAACTCCACCACCTTTTCACTTTATGCATTCCTTTGATTAAAACCATACCTACCCATTGCTTTCACATCCTCTCTGTTCCCTTCACCAATATGCCCATTGAAATCTACTACAATCACCACTCTCTCACCCTTGGTTACAGTCATCACCACTTCATCCAACTCACTCCAAATTTTTCTGTATTATCCATCACACATGCAGCTAGTGGAGCATATGCACTAACAACAGTCATTTTTACACCATCAATTTCCAGCTTCATTAACATCACTCTATCTGACACTTTTTTCAACTCCAAAAACACCCTTGCCATACTGTTCCTTCAGGATAACCACTACACCATTTATCCTCCCACTCACACCATGATAGAACTATTTGGACCTGACTCTGATACACCTTGCCTTATGCCCCTTCCATCTGGTCTCTTGCACACAGAATATATCATCCTCCTTCTGTCAATCATATCAGCTAGCTCTGTCCCCATACCAGTGATACTGCCAACATTAAAAGTACCTAATTTTGGCCCATCACCCCCCCCCCCCACTTATGTGTGGCATCATCCAGATGTCCTGCTGTTGCCATGACTGACTGTGCAGCAAGAGTATAACTACAGTGTGCCATACTGACATAGAACAGAAATGTATATCAGGTATTACCTGTGCACATCTATGTATGAGTAGGTATACTTGGCTGTCGCATAATAACACACATGGGATGCAAAATGTCAGGTAAATAAGCTGTACATGTACATGTGTGTAATCTCAGTTTCTGTGCATCCAACATAGTTATATTTCTACAGCTACTGGAGGTTGCATTGCCCTGACACAGACAAAGGTACAAGAATAAGCATGATTATCAGGTTGAAATTTCAAAGGTGTCCAACTGTTATGACCTTGTGTCCATGCCTACTACAAACAGCCGTATGACCACTGACATAGCTGTATGGTCTCAGCAATACCTTATCTGTACCACCTGTTTCTATCAAAGTAGAGTAATCCCCTTTGCTGGACAGCAGCAATACACAAATCACATAATTGATTGCTATGTCAGCTGTACAGGTCAGAGTAGGAGCAGGCATCAACTTTGCCGCAAGTCAACCTTTGTCTGAATGAGCATTTAAGGTCATGGGTGGATTACTGTAAGGATAACTATGAGTACCAATTGGACACATCCACCAAGGGCAATCACAAGGGCATCTTCACATATGTCTGCAATCTTAGTGGCAACAACCCAACCCACCCTGTAATGGTGGTCAATCACATGACATACAAACATACCATAGCTATAGCCAACCTACTGCAGACAGGTTTAGGGCAAACATCACCCCCCTGGCTCACCATCAGTGTAGGTGAATATGCACAGCACCCACTCCCCTCGCCTCATCATCAGGGAGCAGGTGCATACTGCCAAATCAAAGTCAACAAAAGTAAGTCTCCATGGGACCTAATAACATTCCTGTCTGAATCTTACATGAACTCAGGCATATGCTTCCAGCTCCATTACACACTTTTGCAAGCAAAGCCTGAGCACCATTGACATCCCATCTGCAAGGAAGACAGCCATCATCATCCCTCTACACAAACGTGAATGATAAATGCTGGTTTATGCAATGTGCTGACCTTTAGTGGGGGGGAACATGACACATTAGGACCAAGAGTGTAATGCAGGTTCATACTGTGCTGATAGATGACAGGGGTATGATGTGGTTATAAGTGGAGGCTAATGATAGGCAATGTTGATGTGCAGGTTCTGTAAATAACTCTGGACAATGTCTGAGGTCCTGTGATGTGTTTCCCTGTCTATATCTTCCAGGTGACATGCAGCGTCAGTCAGCATACACTGCACAGGAGACTGCAGCTATTATGGAAGCAATAATACAGCACCATGCGGTGCTGTTCGGCCAGAGCCCACAAAATCCATCGGACAGGACTGCCCTGTGGGATGACCTTGTCCACAGAGTGAACACCTTGGACCACCATGGCCACACATACAATCAGGTCAGGCATAGGGCAACTGACCTGATATGTCATGCCTGGCAAAGGGCTGCAGCTGTGGCCAGGACTGTACTGCTATGGGTGGGGATCCAGCCACACAGGCTCCACTTACAGCGGTGGAGGAGCTCTTTTCCAACCTTGGGGCAGCCCCACACAACACCCAACACATGAAACACCAGTTGTGGAGGTGGCTGACACCCAGGCAACAGGCGAGGAGCATCCAGGTAAGGCCACAGTACACATCAGTTTATTCATGTAGCAGTCATACTGTCTTCAATAGACTATCTAGATGCATATGTCAGTTCAAACTGCCTTTGTGGGTGGAGTTAAGTAATGCACACAAATGCACGTCTATGGTGATGGACAGCAAATTGTATACTATCATAGCTTGTACTGTACCTGTGCAGGCACATAGCATTCATCTTGTACCAATGCCAAATGTGAGTCTGCTGACAATACCTCTCACCCACAACTACATAGGTAGCTCTGGTCTGCATGTGGAACAGCAGCCTGAAGCTGGTGAGTATGGTATTTTCCTGTTGTGGCTCACCAGTACCCCAGGCATGTTAAGGTCACGCATGTGACCATGCACACAACTGTTACTCTCAGCTATTTTGCAATATCTGCATGCCCACTTCTGGTGGGGTTAACTGCATTGCATCACAGTGGTCATCACAGGGGTCTATTTGCAGGAGATATCACATATCAGTAGCATACCTCACAACCTGTCATTGCAAGAAATCTGGACAAAGACTGACAAAATGGGGGGACGAAGGCCCAAAACTAGAGACATATTTTATAAATTAGTGTTATGCAGTGCATATAAATGGTGTACACACAACTGTTAGATTGCCAGATATTTGTAAAATACAAAAATCAGAGTACAATAACACATTTCTGAATCCTTCCAACCTGTTATGTGACTTATAACCTGTACAATTCAATTGTAAAACAAACAAATCTGTTAAGGGAACAATTATGACACAGAAAAAACTTACAAGAAGCTAGATGTATATGTGCACAGGCTGACGCTAATACTGTGTTGAAGCAGTTTTTAATATTATTACAGCATTACTTCTTCTTAGGTATACACCTGCCATCAAGTGCAGAGATGCTTTGGGTAACAGCAAGTAATGGTCAGCTGTCCTACCAGGATTATCCTAACTTTACTCAGTTGCCTGCTACAGCAACAGCTATAGTTTGCATACAGCTTACAAAGCAGTAAAGGGATCTCATTTGTGAAAGGTATCAGCCCAGAAAAGGGTGCAGACACATTTCCACAACATTGCATATACCATGGAATAAGGTGAAGAAAGTCATCAAATGGTGTTGGAAATATGAGGTAACAGTGACATTGCAAAGAACTGGACATACCTCAAAAATGTGTTTAAAAGACAAGACCCAAACTGGTCAGGGAGGCTGCCAGGAGACCTACAGAAACACTACAGGAGTTGCAGGAATCACTGGCAAGTACCGGTTGTGTACTACATGTGACAACAATATCCTATATTCTGCACACATCTGGACTATGGGGTAGGTTTGGAAGATTTAAGACTTCTCATACACAGAACAACATCCAGGTCTTGCGAATTTCTCAGGAAAAATACATCAGGTCCACCAATAGCATGTGGGGAAATGTGTTATGGTGTAATGAGACCAAGGTTGCACTTTCTGGCCACAATGCCAAAAGGTTTGTTTGGCACAAGAACAATATTGTACATCATGAGAAGAACACCATCCCCATGATGAAGCATGGTGATGTCGGTACCCTGCTTTGGGGTTGTTGTTCCTAAGCTGGAAGTAGGCCTGTAACCAAGGTGGAGTGGATTTAGGAATAGTTCAACATACCAGTCCCTTTTGGTACAAAATCATCATGTGTCTGCTAGAAAGCTGTGGATGGAGAGGACTTACACCTTTACACACAACACTGACCCACACCATACATCAAAATCCATAAAAGAATGTCTTCACCAGAAGGCAATCAACATTTTGGAATGGCCCAGCCACAGTCCACACATACATCCAATAGAGAAGCTGTGGTATGCCCTGAAGAGGCCTGTGTAGAAGTTATGCCCTCACAATCTGACAGAGTCAGAGAGCTTCTGCAAGGGAGAGTGTACAAATATTGTAAAGTCGAGATGTGCCATGCTGATACACACCTTCCCAAGAGGACTGAGTGCTATTATGAAATTAAAAGGTGCTTCAACTAAGTATTAGTTTAAGGGTGTGCACAGTCATGCAACCAGCCTATTGTACGTATTTCAACTTCTACATGTTACCCCTAACCAATGTGTTTGTTCTTCAACTGAATTGCACAGGTTCTAGGTCATATTAAAGGTGGGAAATGTTATCACATAATTTCTGTGGTTTCATGTTATATATTAGACAAACCTGTCATGTTAACAGGGGTGTCTACACTTATAATATCCACTGACAGCTTAGAAGGTTGTTAGTGTAACCGGTTCTGTTCTAACATACATGTGATGCAGGTTTTGAAGCGTGAGACTCAAAATATGTCATTAAATAGGGACACCAGTCCTCATATCATCCAAGTAATGTCTCAGACAAATACAGGATTTATAATGAACAGATCAGAAATATGGCCCACACATGTAGACATTCAGTGACACTCTGCACAATTGAGAGGTATGTTCTGTAGGAGTTGCCACTGTGTTATACAGATGAACAGCAGTTATGTGTACATGGCTGCAGTGTGTGGTAATTGAAGTCCCATCACCTATTATCACTACTCACATATCACAGAGGTGTATATAAGTTGTAACAGGAAGTGGAAAGGGCTGCACTGCATGATGTTGAGGGCCTGTCCAGGGTGTGTATGTAGTGGTCTGACTGTGTTGGGAATGTCACCATCTGGCTATTGTGAGGTCTGTGTAATGCCTGTCTGCCACCTCACATGTATGTGTGTGTGTGTGTGTGTGTGTGTGTGTGTGTGTGTGTGTGTGTGTGTGTGTGTGTGTGTGTGTGTGTGTGTGTGTGTGTGTGTAGTGCAGTATTAATTTACATATGCTGTCCTTCCCCCACAGGTAGTCATGGTGGTTGCGGTCCCTCCCACTCAGTATCTGATGTTTGTGTCTCTGCTGACTCTGGCAATGATGATGGTCATATTCAGGCACATGTGGTGTTGTCAGGGGCTGAATCTGTGCCATCAGTTGGCATCCAACAGTAAGCTAGTGTGATGACTATGGCATGTGTGAGTGTAAACAATTTCCATAGCCAGAGTGCAGGTGAGGTCCCACACTATCCACTGTCACATGTGCCACAGCAGGTGTCACCAGATGCATGTTTGGCGGTTATGAATGCACAGGCATGTAGTGAACATAACACCAGACAAATACTCAGGGTGGTGGATGCAACTCTTTCTGATTTACATGGTGACATCCGTGACCCTGTTGATGCCACATGCCACATGCCAAAATACTGAGGTCATGAATAGATGGTGGGGTGAGACCTTGGCAATACTTTTCAGTGGCATGTCTGAGCTGGCGTGTATGGTGAGAGATGGGTGTCAGCCGCATGGATGTAGGTCAACACCAACATCAGTGAAGAATCTGTGGTTCCATGCACTTTCACACTACTGTAGTGGCAGTGGCACCAGCACTACTGAAGGGGGGTTGCTGTCCACATCACAACAAAGCAGGCCATGGGCACGTGGTCATGGCCATTCCCATCAGGGACACAGATCCAGCAGACAGCAGTCACTATTAGGAAGCAGTACTGCATTTGGCCTTGGTGCCAGTGAGACCCCTGGCAGGACCAGATTACATGTCCATGGCTGGAGATGGTGAACTGGACACTCTACCATATATGGTCCACAGTTGTCCAACATACCTCTGCATAGGGCAGCCACATAGTGTGACTCTGTGCATACATACACACACACATCTGTAGCACAGGCAGGTCACCTCTAGACACACACAGAACCTCTGAACAGCCCATCTATAGGATGCCCTTCCAAACACACACACATGGATTTCAACCATATACCCTAGCCTAGGCCTCTGGCAAACCCACACCACACCTTGTGCATATGACGATACCTGTGCCACATCCCTGTCATCCACACCATCAGTGCAGGGACAGGCTAATATAGGTCTGATACACAGGGTAAATATAGTACAGTGTAGCTATGTAATACTGTTTAAGATGCTGTCTGATTTCATTTGTTATGGGTACACATAAAGGTGTATGTACCTTATTAGCCATGATGCATTATTGAGATGCTGCATTCTGTTTGTGTTCCAGGTGTCTGTGTGTCTGCAGGCAATGACCCTGCAGACATTACGAACATGGAGTTTGACAGAGTGGAAATACATCAACCATTTCATATCCAAGGAACAGCTTTATATGTATGTTTACCAGGTGTGCATGCATGCAATAGTGTGTGATGGACACTGTTGTCAGACAGTGTGACCTGGCATACATACCCCTTGTCACAGACAGGTAGCCTTCATACATGTCACTTCAGTATTGTGTAGTACCACAGGCTCATACATTTGGAACAGGTTATTGGAGTACTGTCAGTAGGTCCCTCACAAGCTTAGCAATTAAATTCACCACAACAGATTCATGTGTCAGCACATGTTGCCCCTGCCATTTCTTTCCCACACACTCAACCCTGATGCATTTGTTGAGGGCATGCATGGTACTGTCTATGCAAGGTTTGTGGTATGTATTCCTGATTTCACAGGGTGGAACAGGGAGAGAAAATGGTATATTCTTTGCATACACACAGTCAAGACTGACACAGGGGATGTGCATACACTAACACACAGGTGGCAATGGGCAGATTTGTAAACCTACATATCCACTTTAATGAACTATAGTGCTACATACACATGACATGCCCCACAGAGATTATATACATGGGACATAACCCACTACCTCTTACAGCATGTAATATTGCGAATGCCTTCATGGATGGTGAGGTAACCCATCAGAAATAGCAACTGGATTTATCTATTGCTCCTACAAGCCAGGACAAGTGATAGGGTAAGATATTGTATCAGCTTGATGTTTAAGTCAGGTATGATATCTGATGCTGGTGTGTGTGTCAGTACACACACTGTGAACTATCTGGCAACACTATCACATACATGGCTATTGTTAGGGGACACAGACCACATATGGGTTGCAAACATCCAGATATTCTGTAGACATATGTACAGATGACTGGAATTGCTTGTGCAATTGTTTAACATGTTGCATGTGAGGCAGATGCCATTAACACGCTATATAAAGTAATGCCATCAGGAGCTGGTAAACAGGCATGGATGTTACACACATCAAAATGATATAACCCACACAAGATATGATTGTCACCCAAACACACCCAGTTACTAGTATTGAGATTAGAAGCCCTAATTATCTAGTTATTCCTATTACAGTAGTATGCAGTTATCAGATGCACCACAGAGCTTATTCAAATTCATCTTGTCCCAAGGTACTTCTAAGTTGAATGACATCAGCAGCCCTTGTAAAGTAGGGTGATGGGAAGTGTACAGGGTGGTACACAACTCAAAATGGTATAACCTATACTGGATATGATTCTCAACTCAAACACACACACGCACACACACACACACACACACACACACACACACACACACACACACACACACACACACACACACACACACACACACAGTTGCCATTATTGAGATTAAAACCCCTATCTATCTAGTTATTTCTACTATAGTGTTACGCAGTTATCAGGCATGCTGCAGAGTTTATATGAATTCACCTTCTCCCAAGGTACTTCTAAGGTGAATGACATCAGCAGGCTTTGTAAAGTAGGGTGATGGGAAGTGTACAGGGTGATTCACAACTTAAAATGGTAAAACCCACACATGATATGATTCTTACACCCACAGACACTTACTTACCATATTGAGATCAAAACCCTCATGTATCTAGTGATTTGTATTATAGAGTTACACAGTTATTGCATGTGCTACAGTGCTTACTGGGCTGACAACTGGCCAAAGGTTTGATAAGGGAAATGACATCAGCAGGATTGATGAAGTAGGGTATTGGGTGGGAACCTTATCAAAATACATATTCTTAGAAACACACACAGTTACCTGCTCACACACATTTGTCAGATCTGAGATTAGAACCCCTGATTATTTAGTGATCTGTATTATACTGTTACACAGTTATCACACATGTTACAGAGCTTACTGGGCTGACAAATAGTCAAAGGTGCTGATAAGGGGAATGACATCAGCAGGACTGATAAAGTAGGGTACTGGTAAGTGTTGTGGGTGGGAGTGGCCTAAAACTGTTTCACCTACAAACAAACACACACTCCCTCACTCTTGCACACACAACTGTCACACACACACACACACACACACACACACACACACACACACACACACACACACACACACACACACACACACACACACACACACACACACACACACACACAGTTGCCAGTATCGAGATTAGAACCCTTACCTATCTAGTTATTTGTACTATAGTGTTACACAGTTATCGCACGTGCTATGGAGCTTAGAGAGGTGATAGGTGCCCAATGGTACTTCTAAGGTGAATGACAGCAGCAGATCTTGTGAAGTAGGGCAATGTGAAGTGAACTGAGTGTGAACAGTCTCCTAATACTTAGACCTATAGACACATACAGGCAGGTGATGTGATATTATAAACCCAACCTCAATACTATTACACAATGGGGCTCACCTTTTATGCTGTCATGTGCAACTGTTTACAACTGGTATGCCACTGTCCACAGCAGGACATCACTGTATGCCATTCAGGGTATGTGTGTATGTGACTCACTCTTTCTGTGTCCTTCTGTGTGTGTCTCTCTCTCTTTCTCTCTATCACTGCCTGTCCCTCACATCTATGTGTGTGTATGCTTGACATATGGTGTTATCTGTTGCCCACATATATATATATATGTCTGTGTATCTCAAGCAACAGATGCAGATATCTCGCATATGGGCCACATGTAGCCAGCTGAGGGTAATCCTGTCTGATGTGTGTGTGGGGGGACAATTAAGGTGTACATAGCTGTCTGTATGCACAGGCATATATATATACACAGTATATTCATATATTCGGATGTGGGTTCCAACATGTCCTGTGATTCTCTAAGTGTAGGAGCATGCCCAGTGGGACCTTCTATAGTTAGAGTGAGGCTTCATTTCAGAGATAGATGTACTCCACTCCAGGGTTTTGTGTGCTACAGCAATACCTCTCAGGAGTACACAGGACTTTCCTCAGGGTACTGTTTTTTTTAGAAAACATTTTCTGACATATCTGTAGTCTGACACTGCACTGTATTGTGTCATTACCTAGCAAAAGACATCCTCAGATCATCACAGTGCTTTACCCAAGGCATATGGGTTGCATGATGCATAGACCAATATTATGAGGGCAGGTATGTACATTCTTGCCCAACAAGGCCATTTGTGAGGTGTGGCTACAGCCAGTTGAGTAATGACATGCTGTGTAAACAGTCCTGCAACCTGGTGATATACTGGCTGGGATCTCCTGCTTGTTTGATATCTTTCAAGCATGAGATGTCATATCCTTGTGTGGGCATACCTCTCATCTGTACATTTTTTGGCAGGTTATCCAGGTGTTTGGCTAGAGGTTTCATCCTGTCTGCACAAACTTGTGTTTTTATGGCAAGTTGTTACATATAATTGTTGCAAAATAATGACAGACGTTACTATTTCAGACTACATAACCTTCAGACAATGCCTGCTACTGCAAACCCCTCACCCTACCAACTTTCTCAGTATGTAAGGACGATATTTATAACACATGCCTATTATTGTATCTTTTTTTTCTGCCCTTGTCTAGACATCTTACTGTCAGATGTTGGGAGTTATGGGTGTGGGCACAGCGTGTATTTTACTGTGTAGGCATGTCCATTGTATGTAAAAGCAAACATAAGTAAAAAGGATTATTGAGAATAACAACTGGTAACAGTACCAAAAAACACTTATATTCAGAAAAGCCTTGGCACCTCAGCTACACATCCTTCAAGATGTCCATTATATGTGTAGTATATTCCACATAGTACTGTGACTTCCGGGTATGTCAGTGGCAGAACAGTGGGTGTCACTGACATGCATAACAGTTGGCACTGCAGTTATCTGCACATGACCCTGTCAAAAACAGCACTGTACTTAGGGCACTACAAGAAGACTGCCAAGAGAATGTGCTAGCCCGATCCTGAGAGTATTAACCACACATACACATAGTTCATTAACCCCTGCTTATTGTGGACAGGCAACATGTTTTCATGTGTATCGGTACAGCCCTGTCAATGTGTGCTATGCTGCTATTTCCATGCAATTATGCATGTTACTACATTTCTCTGGGTATATGGGGGCACACCTGTCAATTGTACACATTTGCACAAACTGTCCTGATATTTGCTTTAGATTTTGGTTCCATTTACCATACTGTTGTGCCCTGTCTTGGGGACTAGAGGCATATGAGTAAAGAGCACAGTTTGAGTTTCAGACTTCTTACTCTTCATAGCCTTACTGCAACTGTGAGTCCTGTTGTGCTATCACCGTGTGTCTGTAGGGGGGTAGTTCAACATTGCTGCCATTTGTGTGCCTTTGCCAGACATTTCTCTCTGGTTTTCTACAGATGACTTGCTGTCTGGGTGTGAGTGGTGGCTATTGGACCCCCACACTGACATCCATGCCTGTGACCTATGACCCCTCCCAGTTAGTTGTCCACACACATATATGGCAGTGGGATTTGCCACCTTGGGTACTACTGCATAGTGTTTGGAGGCCAGTTTTGGCCAGACATTTCCTGGTGTCCCACATAGCTGTCAGTTGTGTGCTGCTATCCCAGTAGGCCACCCCATTTTCTTGCATGCATGCACCATTACCATAGATATGCTAGCAAAACACACTAATCCATTCATTTATTGTTAAGAAGACAGACTCATCTTGTGCCTGTGGCAGTTGTGAGGACGGTGCTCGAGGGCCACCTATGTTGGATGCACACATTATACTGTCTATACATGGTAACATACAAGTAATGTGATGTGTGTCATCCATTTTACTGTGAGTAAGACAGTGCTGTTAGCCCCTGGGGTCCCTACAGTGTCAGTGTGTGTGCTATGCATTGCCTCTTTGCCAAGGCCTGAGCATACTGGGCATGCTTCCATCTGCATACAGGGGCAGGTTCAGGGACCTCCTCCTCTGCATCCCTCTGTGACTGTAGGGACCTTGGCAATGGTGGTGGGGTGTGTGGCTCTTCCCCGTACTGTTCCTGCCACAGCTGTTTCCTTAAGATCATATTGTATAGCATGTCACATACTATGAACATATGTGCACATGAGGCTGGAAAGTAATGCAAGGCTCCACCAGATATATCAAGGCAATGGAACCATGACTTAAGTATCCCAAACACATACTCTCTAATGATTCTGGTTTGTGCGTGTGTCTTTGGAAAGTACCTGTAGCTAGTATTCTTAAGGCTACACATACCTTGGTATTCACTTGGATGGGTTCCCCTCTGTTGGGTCTAGGTCTGAGTTGAGACCGGCACAGCTCAGTAACTTGCTGAAGTATATCTCTGTCCACCCTGTAGCACTGTATTTGCCCCTGGTAAGTTACCCTGGGTCTGAACACTCTTCTCCTCCTCCTTGGTCTGTGGTGGTTGCCAGCATTATCCTCCTCTCCACCCTCAGCCTCTAGCACATACTGATGGATCAAATCAATGGCAACCACTAACATTTTTACAGTTAAAATTCCCCCACATGTGTACACCAGTGGTGCAGAGTTTGTGGGAAAAAACAGACTGTAAAGTGTTTCCATAGTTTATACTGTTGTGAAGCAGATGCTGTCTGTATGATTGGTTGACTATGATGCATTCCATCTGCTAGCTAGATAATTTGTTCTTGATTGCTTTTATTCTGCTATTTTCCTTTTTTCTTTTTTTTTTTCCATTTTTTCCCTTCCCATTTTTCCCCTTTTGTGCCCAGAGGAGCACCATGAAACCCAGTGCCCAAATTTAAACAGTCCTGCTATTTCCGGGGTTTTTTTTTTTTTGTTTGTTTTAGACCGGGTGCATGACATGCAAATCTGTTTAGCTAATGTAAACATGAATAAATGGCCCTCCCTAGTTGTGAACATGCTCTTCAATTTATGGAATAAGTCAATACAGCCTCAGACACACCCTCTTGCTTAGCTGTGCTTAGCTAAGCTTATCTGTGCACCATAGGGCTCAATGTGCTTACACTGTGCATGACACACACCCTTTTCCTGTTTTTTGCTCCTCCTACTTACACAATCGTGCTATAGCACCAACACGGTTAGGTGCAGTTTAGCACTTAGAAGGTTTTTATGATTCAGTAAATTTCCCCTCATTTGCATACCCCAATGCCTTAGTCCATAGTTACTGCACTACCCCTTGACAACCACTGTTCCCTGGTATTGTTTTGATTCTGCATGCCATAGACTATAATGGCAAAATGCAGATTTCCCTTAAAATTGAGTTTTCACATTTTTTTTATTTTTGGCACGATCCTGTTTGCGAGCCGCTGCCCAGTGCTTAAACGGCTGAGATCTGCCCAAAAAATCTTTGATTTTTATGAAAATGAAACACTTTTCTGTTCCAATGGCCATATATGTAGCCAGTGGCATGCCTAAAGAGTATAATACATGCATTTTTGGAGTTGTCATGCCTCTGTTTTCATTTTTGCACAAATGTATTTGGCTAGTAGCCAAATACATTTCTGCAACTAACACTATTCTTGCACGGATACCTGCCTGCTTGCTGAATCTCTAATTCACCTCATTTGCATGGTTTTTAATAGCAAATGATGTAATTAGCATTAGGTAGTGGTGTCCATGCAGTAATAGTGTAGGCACACTCATGCACGTCAAAACAGTAGTTTACTGGATTGCTCGGTGGCCATATACTGTGCAGGAGTGGCTACACTGTTCCTGCAGGGAGAAATTACTTTACTGCATCCCAGGGATTAGTTAAGAAAGGTAAATGATTTATTTCTTAAATAATGTTATTTTATAACAGATATAACCAAAAACTGGGTGTAGATTTATCAGGATTTATGCATGGTTGGCATTGTTTAATCACTTGGGCTTCACCCTTGTGATAAATCCACACCAACTGTAGGAAAATCCTGATATGCCTACACCCAGTCACAGATTATAGCTTAAATAAATGTGTACTATGTGGGCTGGCAGTCTGCAACCCAAAAGTGTCTGTATAAGAGAAAAGGAAAGAAGTCTGCTAATTATCACAATTCAAATGAAACAAGAAAAATATAACAGTCTCATTAACAAAACAAATGCAAATTAAAAAGATGATCATAAAAATTCTAGTTAACAGTTGTCTACCCTCCAATCCAAAGCAAACTCTGCTGTTTCTGTATGACTATAGTCTGACTCACACCAGGGCACCTGTGCTGAAATACTTACAATCTGTGTGTGTGTTTAGATACCTGTACATCTGACATCTTATGTATATGCATATAGAGATATAACAAAGACACTTGCTTATTACAAACCTGGAAGGTCTTGTGGCACTCTGTATTTGCCATCTACCACATCTGCACCAATGCCAAGGATTCTGATGGCATCCTCAGATGAGCTATCTTGATCTCTGATAGTAGACAAGAACTCCTCAATTTCAGTTAGTGGTCATTTGGTAGTAGGAACACCACAGACACCTGTTCCCTGGCAATTACAGTGGCCTTACAGTGGGCATAGGCTATCATGACAGTTGCCAAGTGCCTTATTTGGGAATAAGATCTCCCATGACATCCAACTGCATTAAGGTCAATGGCCGCCTATTGCCATTTACTGTCTTGGGCATATTAGTCACATCTACCTCTCCCTAATGGAAAAGCTCTATGGCAATATAAGGACTGAATAACGCCTCATTTTCTGCATTACTATATGGTAGCTTATTTGGTATGGATTTCTTCTTGGGTGCCATAATCCTGCATAAGAAGAAACAGAAACCAGAAATAACATAATTACATATATATATTGAACAGACAGGATGATGCTGAGTTCAATTCTGTGTGATGTATGCAACTAACATGAACCCCAACCATTTCTACATGTTAAGTGCTCACTTATGACTACATACACGCCCATGTATCTTGATTCATTCAGCTACCACTATATGTCAGATTTCCAGAGTGGAATGTTAGTTCTCCTGTGACAATGTCATTAATTCATGAAGTTATAATTTTTGCATTCTTCATCCCATGCATTTGATTTCCAGCTGTGGTGGTGCAGCAGTAGCGTTGTTGCCTCACAGCAAGAAGCTCTTCCATTCAATTCTCGGCTTGGGTTGGGAGTGCCTTCTGTGTGGAGTCTGCATGTCCTCACCGTGGTCTAGTGAGCGTTCATTGAAGGTTGAGCATCGGGCTGACAACTAGACACCATAAAAAACAACTGCCAATCATTAGCGGACGGACATTTCGCTGTGGCAACCCCTAACCAGGAAAAGCCGAAAGACAAACAACAAAAACAATAATAGTTTAACATTGGGTAAGCTGCAACATGATAATATGTCAGAATTCAGCACCTTTCACCTTCCAAAGTGCAGACCTAAAACACCATGTCATTAAGCACTCCACTGTTGAATATTGGAGCCTGTGATAATGGGTGGAGCATCACGCATGGCACAGCTCATTGCCATGTTTCACACCTTTATTGTTATGTTCTGCAAAAATGTGACAAGGAATCCATCTGCTTTAAACTGTGCAAATGCATTTGGCAAGGCTCTGTATCTTTGTGCAATACCAGTAACATGAGAGCTGAAATATGTTCAAATTTATATATATTTTTTTAGCTTGACTTTTGCAGGCATCCTTAAGTCATATGGGACCACAGGCTCCTGTTCCAGGGACCACAATGTACAGTATGACATACATAGGACATGCAGGGTAGACATACATGTCTCAAAGGTTGTCACGTATCTGTAATTAGGACTCCAATTGTATGTCATGCAGTGCACATCCATTAAACTGTTTGAGCACAGGCTGGCAGACTTGATGTTAACATGTTATCAGTCATGGATTACTGCTGATTCTATGCTGGATATGAGTGGTCCTTTTTTTAATAATCATGAACATGCATTATATATATGCCATGGCATATCATATTGTGACATATCTGCTATGGTTCTAAAAACCATCAGGAGACTACCCTTGTCACAACCTGTTAGCCTCCAAATCTAAGCAAAATATTATACTGTATTACTGATTTGACCTTTGTCTGCAGTGCTGACATATAATCCAGATCTCAGAATCCGATTGGTTGACATTGGATCTGTTTACATAAATTAGCAATAAACAATCCTGAAAAAGGTTAGATATATTAATGAGACACATGTCGCTGACTGACTACGCAAGCCTTACAAAAGCATCTACTGGAAAGTAGAGGAATTACTATGCAACAATTGTCTAACTGGCTATCTGCAATATAACTGACAGTTACATTAATCAGGAAAACACCACAAATAGACATAGAAAATACATTATTAAATATACGTAGTCACCCTGTGCACCAGACACATATCTTTAGTATCCCGGAAACCAAAGGATAGACATCAGGGATGTAGCAGTCATCACTAGAAGAGGGTGGTTTGTAGGTGCATAATTATTATGCTAGCAATTGTCTAACTGGTGATCTACAATATAACTGACAGATACAATTATCAGTAAAACAGCACAAATAGACACAATAAATACATATTACATGTAGGTAGTCACCCTGTGCATCAGACACATGTCTTTAGTATCCCTAAAGCCAAAAAGTAGACAACAAGGATGTGCCACAGTCATAATTTGCACTGGGTGGTATTATGGGGGTACAGGAGGCCTAGACTGACACAAAAGGTTAGTGAGTGTGCGTCTAAGTCAGTATGGGCAGCAGCCAACAAGGAACATGTAACTGTAGCGTGCGTGTCAGTAGATACACTCAATGTAACATTGGTGTGTGGGTGTCTGCATGAACACAGCCAAGCTCAATGCCAGCCCTACATGTCTGTATGTCAGAGAGCTGTGATCTGTGCATGGTAGAGCTGACAGTTCATCATCTTTGTCCCAGACCTCGAGAACTGGCTCTGCTATGAGTTGCAATGGTACCTCCATGCCCAAGATCAGATGGTGTGCTACTATCTGAGGGTGACTGATGTCTGCTGGCCGTCCTCCCTTCATGGGAATGGCCAAAATCACAGATCCATGGCATGCTACATCTTAGTGTGGACAGCAAACTGTCTAATGGAGCAGCAGGTGTACTGCCACTATGGGAGGTTGGGGCATAACCCTGTTGGCTCTCAGCAGATGTAGTTGCAGACCTGTGCCCATGAGGGTGACGTTCCACTCCCAGCAGACATTCCAGCACACACAATGTGCATACCATGACAGATGCTCTGCACTTCATCATGGCCACATCCCATTCATACATGCCATTGAACTGATCCAGTGCATCGCAAACCTAGTGGAGACAGTCAAGGATGTCAGGCTGTACCACATCTAAAACCCTGAACATTCTCCTGAAGTGATGTTCTGAGCATACATGTGCCTCCATTATGGCCCTAAACATACATCTAATTCACATGTAGACACACTTGCACTAAGTGGTGAAAGGACAGCAGGCCTCTGAGTAGCCCCCTGTCAATCTGCCTGTGTGGCAACTTGCCAACAGTTTGGATACAGACTGTGTCAACAGACAATGAAGCCATGGTAGCCACACTTCCCTGGTCTATGTCCTTGACATCCAACTGTCCAACATGTGTGGCCTCAGTGGATTTGGTATGCATAGGCATACTGGCTATATCTTGGGGTCCTAAATTTGGGTGCTGTATGTCAACTTCTGTGTCAGATTCCACCTCTGCAATGACTAACTGTACCTCAATTTGGCCACAATCATCATCATCAGACTCTGATGAGACACTGACATCAGGTGATGCAGTGGACACAGAACTACTGTGATGTTCACCTGTTATAAAAAAAAAGACAGGACAACATTAATACCTGCACTACTATGCTGCACTTTACAATGCTGTCACTATTACAGGCATTTAAACCTGTCAACCACTTATAGTAATAAGTGTGGACAAAACCATAAATAGCGGTTGTACAAAAGCTAAAGAATATGGACAGATGTTACATAATATGTTCCTACAAACATCTACAACTGATGGAATAACAAGTTTTGCTTCACTCTGACATATCTGAAAGGTATGCAGTTTGAATGTAGGATATGTGTCTGATAATTCAGTGTTTTCTGTTATTACTGTCTTCACAGTAATCTGACATTCAATTTCTATGATCTTAAAAACAGGCCCAAAAGATGATTACCAAACCTTGACAACCATTAAAAATATGTACAGTGGGCAGGTATATAAACAGTACTGAAATACATACAGCAGGCCTGAGAGGACATTATAGCAGATATGTGGGAATATACAGTATATATACATTACAGCTAAAAATGTAGTCCACTTGCCAACTGCTTCAGCCTTTGCACTTTGAATCCCTGACGGTCCTGGGAAAATTAAAGGAAGACATAATGGCAACAGCACCACACATTTAACTGTACAGCAGGTGTTAATACATTTACTCATCTATATTTACACTCAAATAATTGTTATAAGGAGTGTAATTAACATCCTTTAAATGAGTATAACACTGCTACTATCTGAAATAGCCCAAACCAACACACACACAGCTTGAAACAACTATATATGCTTATCAAAGAATACAGTACTATTTTAATGATGCCATAATAAAGCATACCTGACAACCCCATGTGATGTGGGAGTGGCACCCACATGCAGAGCATATCAGATCATATGGGATCTGTCCTGTGTGGAGATGTGTGCCAGGAATCCCTCTGTGGCAGTTACAGGACCTGAAGACTGCAACTATCTTAATTTCACCCCACCAAAAAAGCAACCTGACACACATTGAAAAAATATACAGTACTACAGAATGACTACAACTGCATTCTACTGATGGTCTAACACAGCCTGCCTGGATAGTCCTCTTGAGCAGCAGGAGTGCCACCCATGTCAAGGACATACTGGCTGTTGGACTGTTGGGAGCTTTTCTGAGTAGCAATATTTGCCAGGAATTCTCCTATGGCACTGAGGGGTTCCTCTGCTGCAGGGCCACCATTGGTGACTTCACAGTCATGTGCCACTTCAGCTGCATGCCTCCTGGCTGCATGTATAATATCTGTATCTCTGTGACACACCTGCTCATATATGTGAATCTGTAAGCCCACCCTGTTGATGATTCAGACAAGGTCATCGCACAGTTCCACATGTTCAGCCATTCTTGCCCACACTTTTGACAGCAGGACCTCATGGTATTGTCTGAGTGCATCTATAATCAGCTCTTTTTCAGCTTCAGAGAATAGTGCTCTCAATATCAGGGGCATAGCATTTTCTGAAAGACAAAATAATGATAACACATATAGGGATCACATAAGCAAAACTTTATGTACAGATAATGCATTAAAGGAAGGCTCCCAATACTCAACATTGGATTAAACTGTAAAGATATAACATTGTACAGTAAATAACAAGGGAGGTTAAAAAACTAGCAGAGTAACGAGCAAAATATTATTTATTGTGCCCTAGCAGATAATTAACTATGTCCCCCACCCAATGTAACAGTCCAATCTAGCTTGTTTCATAGCATGACTTATCTCTCTCCCCACCCCCACCTCCCAAAAATACAGGTTCAGGAACAATGTTGTTAAGTAAACAACAGTGAAAGGTTAACAGTACTAACAAAGGATATTTTCATGGAACATGTGTACATAGTTAGCACACAGCATTATATTTTATGCCTACCCTACATCCTCTGAATCTCACATTGCTGATAAAAAAGTCTATGTAATGAGTATGTATCTAAGATATGCATAGCGATTTACTTTACATTTATTGTTATCTACATTACAGTATATGCAATATTTAGGTTACAAGATGAATACATACTGTAACTGATGGGAGAGAAATACTCCTCTGACAAAATATAAGTAAATCCGATGAAATGTAATTATGGGTTACAATCTGACACTAACTTTCATCCACATTAGTTGACCCAGCTACTCATTTGCCTTTTTATAATGGAGTGCATCAATAATTGATTGCAGGTGTCCTACTCTGTGCATCAGAGATGTAATTACAGCATACACAGCTGAATTGGATGCTAATCAACCAATCCTGTGGACTTAGTCCACAAGATATAAAAGCATCCATGATGTCTCCATTTCCTTTTTTTTTTGTTTATTTTTTTAATTGATTGAGAAAATACTTGAGTACAGATGCAACGATGGTGCAAATAGATTGTTATTATCTGCTGCTTTTTGAATGCATATGTTTGCAATATAGGCTGAAGACACTGCTGCTGCTGCTGCTGTTGAAAATAGCCATAAACAGAGAAGGCATAATGTTTTCAGGGCACATAGACACTGTAGGAGTTGAGTGACCACTCTCAGCATTGACTCACAGACAGAGACGAGTGCAGGAAACCATCCCAGTGGGAAGAAGGCATGTTTTTAAATGCTAGTCCTAGTCACTGGGTTATTTCACACAGTAACAGTGTCATGCTTGATGTGTTACAGGCATGACCATCCACAGTCTTCAAAATATCACTGCATTGTATGCTACAACATGACAAATGTACACATTAGTTCTGAATATATTTTCAGAAGAATGCTACAACTGCACCATCGCACAATAATTCTTTAAAGAAAAGAAAAAAGGATGATAGGACAGTGGTGAAATGGGGAACGAGCAGGGGGAAAACAAAGTCACAGGAAGGTAGGAATGTGCAGGAAGTGTATAGGGAAGAACCATAGCTATTCATTTCTTCAACAGTAACAACTAGACATATGTACACATTTTAAGCTGTATTTAGACTGTCACCTCCAGAGAAAGGGGTGACAACAACATAGTTGTGTCTTGAAGCCAATTGGACTACATTAGGTGTGTCAAGTAGACACATCTGTGAAATGGAGACCTATATATGGGACAATAGTTTTTTAGAGGGACAGGTGCCTTTTTATTTTTTTCTTTAAAAGAGAGAGTGGGATGTTTTGGGAGGAACATAGGCAAGTCAGGGGCATGCAAGCTGGGGAGATGAGGAAGCATTTGCAGACAGACAAGACATACAAGACAAGGACACAGTTGGTGAAAAACACAAGTGGGGTGAACACCATGGTTGGGGGGTTTGGGGAATGGAGGTCCCATGGACGTCAACTCAGTAACACTGAGACTCAAGTCCTCACCCATTGGACTCTCAGTACTGCTCCATTACTGCACAGGTGACAACAGTGGCCGATGTCTTGGCTTACGGCCTGTCTGCTGTATAAGGATTGACAGTATCTTCTCCATCTGGAGTAGGCATGTGCCCACAGTCTGGTGCACAATCCTATGCACCACATTTTGCAGCTCTGCATGAGTGATATAAGCACTCTCTCTACATTTGCTCCTAGACAGGAACACATGCCTGGTCCCTAGGGCAGATCTACCTATGCATCCAGGTAGGGCAGGGGCAGCAGGGGGGATGCCACCAGAAGGCAGCCCAGAACTGCTGGGTTTTGGTGTTGCAGTCGGTGGAAAGAGCATAGGGGGATCACCAGGAACTGGGCTACCCTACAATGTTGTAGTATTAACACAAATATCAGACCACACCTCTCCACCTTTTTGAGCAGAATATCTGGACATATCATTAAATATTGGTTGTAGAAGGACTCATAATTAAGAACATACTGCAAATGTTGCTATTACACTAATGGATAGTTGCATAGGATTTGTGTTAACATAACTTTTCAACACTCAGTTATTTATTGATGCCTATATGAAGTTTTTGCCAGACAACCATGAACCCTACAATGACCAGGGCAAATCAGTGATTCTTATATCTGGATTTTCAGCAAATATACGTAGTATTGAAATGAACTGTATAGATACGCATTTCCAAAATCATAACAAAGTATGACACAGCTACTAATCCCTCCATAACTGCTAAGGCTGTGATATGAGTGCTTTATATAATTATTCTTACTTGCCACATGCTTGTCTCATCCTCTCCATTTGCCTAGTGTGGGACATCACATTCAAGGCACTCTCTTCTGCAGCTGTGGAAAAAGGAAAAATAAAAAAGGAATTATGATTAGCAGTGTTTACCATAGCCAGCTTGAAATTTTCAGGTAATACATGAAATCATACTTACACTTCACCAGGGTGTTCCCCACCTGGCAATCCCTGATCCACTTATCAAGGGTACCCCTCTATCTCATCAAAGTGGTGATGACACTGTTCACCAGTGCAGGGGATACCAGTTGCACTTGTAAGTGCCCTTGCCAAACTATCCCAGGCTTCTGCTTTGTATTGGGTGTCAGTATAGTCCTCTTGCAACAGACATGGCCCATGATCCCTAACCAGGAGCCTAATAAAAATCTTGGACTGTTGAACACCCCAACACCATGGTCTAAAATGTAAACCTTCACCTGCTCCAGCCATTGCTGTACAAGTCAAACCTCAATGCATAAAGCTTAATTACAGCTATTTTCCCTTTAAATGTTATAGTTTCCCACCACTTGTTCTTGCTGAAAGTGCACACTGTTTACAATTTGTTACATTTGAAAATGGTGAGCACAGCTTACTATCACACAAACCCTATAATGTACAAATATATGTGCAAAAACAAACCAATACTTGTGCCATGTTAAGCGCCACAGAAATTGTTCTAAAATACAGGGAAAAAAACATCACCAAGACACTTCCATACTTATTTCTTTGTATTACCAATTTATTTTGGATATGCTGCAATGTCAAACCATCATATGCAAAAAATATGCAGTTCTTGGATTAGAACACAGGTCCATCTGGACTTTAGTCCATTACTTAACCCATGTCACCACAAGGGTAGTGAAAGCATTGGTGTTGTTTTACTAGTTCTTATGCCTTCCAGTGTATGAGTGTAGCACAGCTCCACTTACCTTGTTTGCGTGTCGCTCAGTATTGTACACTCATATTTACTGAAAGCATCCTGTTTCTATTTTTTACATGTCTGGGTCATGTCTAATGCATGGGTGGTCCAACTGTGCAAATCAGATAAGCATCTGCAAGCACAGCTGGATGTTGCACAAATATCTGGGAAGACTAAAAAAAAAAATAAAAGGACACAAGATGGGTCAGGATTTGAGAATTTCAAATAGTCATTCAGGATGGCTGGATTGGCTGCATACTCTTCTGGTGGTGTGTGATATAGGTGGACCATCGAGGCTTACATGGATTCATTATCCATGCTGTTCTGTGAAGTTTCATGGCCAGTGCTACTGGTGTGCCCTGTGCAACCGCACCTAGGTATGATGCACATCATGAATATGCAATACACACTACTGACAACACTTCATGACCATCTACAAGGTACACTCCATGCAGACTTTACATGGAGCCTACATGGAGTTTATTGAATCCTAGGGAATATCTATATTTCATTAGAAAATCATATCATTACAAGTGACAATCACAGTGTTGTTACATTATTCTGTGCACACATATACATCTGTTGCATGATGTGGGATGCACAGCACTGTCTCTTCAAAACATTACTTTATACAAATATTCCAATATCCAATTTAAGAAGGGTGTTATCTGTCTTCCATGTGGTGCTTCTGACTAACATATTTTTCTCTAGATTTTGTAACCTAGATAGGAAGGAGGATCAATAGCTGACATGGGCGACAAGCTTTAACCTAATCTTTTTACTAGAAGAGCAACAGCAGCTTCTCATAGATCCAGTTTCATTGTTATACATCTGAACATCAGGAAGGCTTTAAGACCAGATACGCAGACTTGCTGAAAAAGCATAACTTCAAAATGCAAATGACACTACAATAGTCATTTTGATGACTTGCAACAGTAACTGAGGTCATCAAAGTAATGTCTGCAGGAAAAATACAAAAGTGCTTAATAAACACTTTTGGTGGATCCTGGTGTACTACTTCTTTTTGTTTTTCAAAGTTTGGAACATTTGTGGATTTTCTGCAGGAATCTTTTTCCCATGGCAGCCTCAGTATACAATGTACATTAAATGATAACTTCTGTGAGTGATGAAAATGCATTAAAAGCTGCCATTCAAAAGTTGTTTAATACAGATTCAACATGTCAAAAAAGCAAAGACAAATGTAAAATATTATCAGGAAATTAATGTTTATCATATAACATTTTTGGATATGAAATAGCAGCTCTGTAACAATTTAAATGATACTGGATATTTATGTTGTTTTCTGTGGAACAACTATCCTATGAACTTCATACATTTGTGCAGATACTGATAAAACCTCAGTTTTATTTGGAACTTCATGCCAGTTAATTGATTGTGCCATAAACTTCCCAGGTGTGTTAAGAAAATAGAAGTACTGCTATAATACCCAACATCAATTTATAGTAGTTACAGTCACAACTTATAATGTCAAGGCATAACTTGTTTCATCATTTCAGTATAATAAACAGTTATCTGCAATACTACCAAGCCATGCAATCAAAACTAAAATTAAGCAATGCCTTCTCACTACAGTTTTGCAAATATGTGCAAAAGTCCTTGAAGTATATATGGTTATTGTGGAAAAACTTATATATAAATATATATATATATATATATATATATATATATATATATATATATATATATATATATCTGTATCAGAAACTTGAAATTCATGTGCACAAGACCATATGATTGAGTTTCCAAAAACCTGAACATCAAAAAAAAAAAGGAAACACATAAATCTACTTTTTTTTTTTTTACATTTATGCAGGGGGCAAGCCCCACTGACCCCTGACACTCCCAGCAAATTATAAATAAATACCAACTATGGAGAATGGACTACAGTGAAGAAAAGAGTACATTTCTCATTCCTTGCTTTAGCATGATCTTCATTCAAAAGCTTTGAATTTTCAAAAACACAATCATATGGTCTTGACCATATGAATTTCAAGTTTCTGAAAACATGATCAGCTGATAGGACTCTATAAAAAAAAAAAATATATATATATATATATATATATATATATATATATATATATATATATGTTTGTGCGTGTGTGTGTGCGTGTGTGTGTGTGTGTGTGTGTGTGTGTGTGTGTGTGTGTGTGTGTGTGTGTGTGTGTGTGTATCTGGGTGCAGGGCAGTTGTTCGAATGATCAGCTACACCAACATCCAGAATATCAGCATTAAAACATTGACACATCAAACACTGTCATCTTATGTGTATGCTCTAGTGATTACCTGGACTGTAGTAAACCAAACACAACTGTTTTTGCAGGGTGGACTAACTTTCCCTGCACCCCAAACCCCAAGCTAATTATTTCTACTAACTCTAAGATCTCACAATCCTCGAGGAAATGGAATTTTCCCAAACATGGGGATTGTCAGTCTTGTACCACAACTGATCAACAATACATTTGTTTGAAAAATGTCCTGTTAGTTTAAGGACAGTATATGTAAAAAAATATTGATAATATACTCATCAACAGGGAAAATTTCTGAATTTATAAACTTGTGAAAAAACTAACTTAATGTGCTTCTGGAAGGGAACAAGCCTCCCTGCAAACCCCCCCCCCCCCAAATGTGTTTGGTTTCCCCTCAGAATTATATATACTAACTCCAAGGTTCCACTAATTCTAAGACTTGAGAAATCTCTCAAGACCAGGGAATTACTGCCAGGGCCCATTGTGACATTGCACCAGCAGTGATTTATAATGAAAAAACACTGATTTGTCTTATGTGCTGGTCAGATGTGTCTCTGAGCTGCACTGCTTAAAGCATTCCATCATTCCATAAAGCAGATCTCTGGATTGTATCAGACAGTTCTTTTCATCTGTTTACTAAATGTGATTAGACCTTTAGAAGCTCAGAACATCATTATCATATACCTCATTCCTTCCTTAGTTTGGCTGCATGTCCTCCATCATTGTCATTGCTTTCCAGGCATGTGCAAACAATCAAAATATCAATCCAAAATAATATCCACAATTAATTTTATAAATATAGTATGATAAAAGATAGACATGCCTGCTGAAACTCATACAATAAATATCCACTTGGTTTTGGAGTTACATAACACATTTTTTACTTTGCCAGTTCGAACACTTTCTCTCCATCCTGAAGTATGTTAACTATTAAATGTTTACATAAAATTTTCCTTATGTTGCACAGACCTGCCCACTTATTCTCAGCTAGTTCTACAGTTAGGCCAATGACTGTTTTGACTGTCCAGCAATGAAAAATCTCTGTCATACCATACACAATATATTTCAGGATTTCCATGAAAAAAAAATATCCTGTTTAACATGCCTATTCCTAGCAGTATCCATTTTCCCAGTCCTGCTTTAGCTTTTTGGTTTATGTTCAGCAACGGCATAGATACAGAACCCTGAGATGCTGAAGGTTGAAGACTCCAAAGATAAAAGAAAGGATATATTTTATTTCACTTATAGCCATGTGGAATTTTAACAAAGATAATTCAAAGATGGAAGACATAATTATGTGAAGAGGAGAAGTGAACATAAATAAACTTCTTGGAAATATCTGTTATAGATTAAGTTAATGGTGCTTTTATATTAAACAGTGTGGAATCTATGGCAATTTCATACACTATATGCAGAAATCACTATTAGACTGTCTACAACCATACAAGTTTGTTGACCCATACCATGTTTTAGATTTCATTTTTCTCTTTTTTTAGTTTACTTTATTAGCAAGCCTAGTGTCATATATATATATATATATATATATATATATATATATATATATATATATATGTCTGTGTGTGTGTGTGTGTGTGTGTGTGTGTGTGTATCTATCTCACTCTTTCTATATATATATTCATATATCTTCTGCACCAACAGCTGAACAATGTTACAACTGAACATAATACCTGCTACTGTCCAGATATGCGGCAAGTGTCTTCATGAATTAGTTAACGTCTTGCCTATATTGTTGTTGCAGATAGCAAATGCAAATCTGATTAGTACAGGTGAACACACTATGCACATATAATAAAATAATAGGTAAACAATGCATTTCTGTAAATTGCTGCCAAATCTTGTCAGATCAGAAGACAATGTCATACCTCATTTGGACATCATTTAATAAAATTATTGTTAAAGGGAACCTATCTCGTACAAAACTAAAAATTCATAAAAATGTAAAGATGTCACTACTAATACTACTAAATAGTAACAATAGCGACAAATATGAGTTATTGTCTTTTTCTTTAATATTTGTAAACAGAGGTAAAACACTCATCCATATTAATTGTTTTCAGACTCAGCCTGGGAAATGACACAAAAAGATAGATGAATAATTACAATCGTTTGTCCATACTTTTAGGTAGGCTTGAATATGGAATGTCCATGCTTTCCATTTTTTATTCTACATTAGTACTGTTCCTGGTCAGTCTGACTGTCTGCTTGTCTGTTTGTCTATATATCCATTTGTCTCTATGTATAATAATTTTCAAACACCAAATAATAAGCGTATAACAATGGCAGAATTCATATACAATGTTTTGTTTTGCTGTAAGAGGTGACTTATAAGCCAGCTGCTCACATTACTGCTCTCTTGTCCATAGTGAGAACCATCAATCTTTTGGTGTCAGATACATGCAGATGCTAGCAGTATGTTTCAAGGGAATGTAATATAATGGAGAAAATACAATGTGGTAGAAGGGAAGTGGGGATGACAGGTATTAATGGGTGCAGCTAACAGAGACACAGAATGTGAGTGGCAGAGGAGGTATTGAATAAGTAGACAGTCCTTAAGGTTTAAAATAGTGAGAGAGAGAGAGAGAGAGAGAGAGAAGAAAGGAGGGTGGAGTGAAGAAAGATGACTGGCACTGTGAGGAATACTTGCATGTTGATGAAGTATAAAGGAAACATAAAGATCTATAGGAATGGGAAGATGTTTCTAAAGACTTCAGGTAGCAAGATACCCTTTTATATACACTATGCATTATTATATTACAGACATGCATAGTAATAACCGAAATGCTGCACTTTTGCAGTTTACGTACTGCATACCTGCACTATCTTACTTGGTCTCAGTTAAGCCAAGGGTGTCATATATTAATGTTATTGCTTACATCTAATCAGATTAAAAGGTTCATCTCTTGAAATTAAATAAACTATGTTGAGAAGAGTAGCTTTTGTTGCTAAAAGCATTATGTTAGTAATAGGCATGAAATATCTACTGTCAGTTATAAACTCAAAGAAACAAACTATTGAGACACTTTAATGCTTTGCTCATAGAAATTGCAATACTTTGTTAGTTCTAGTCATATTTTTCCAGCTTATGCAGCCACAAATTCAGATCCAGTCTCTCATTTATCAAGAGGGCACTTATGCACAAAATGCCATTATACAACTCCAACCTCATTATACAGTGCAAATAGCAAAACCATGCCAGTAGTAAAGCTTTTCACAGAATGATGCATACTATTTTTGTTCAGTAGCAACCTTGATGATCACAAATGGATGATCACTTCAGGAATGTATAACAACCTTTGCATTTCCAAAGGTCAAGCAGTAAGCAGAAAACAACTTTGGAATTCAAGTGCACTTAATACATTTAACAGATAAGAAATGATGATATGCAATTAAGGACTTGTGTCTTTCTTGAATGCTTAACTGTAACCGAAAGACTACAGACAAATGTCAGGGTAATTTTATTATGCTGTATTATTATCATGCCTGTTTTAATATATACTTTTTTTTCTTCCCATCATGTTTGTAAGCTAGTCTACTTCTCAACCAATGTGTGTTATAGCTGAATATTTTACCTTTGACCAGTGAAACATTGCTATTCACTTAGACATCTTTGATGGACATTATTGTTTTAGTGTTGTATATGGCTGCAGTACATTATTCTTAGATAATCATACATAATGTTCTTTATGTACATATATATGTACGTATTTATGTATGCATGCATGTAAGTATGTATGTAGGTGAGTATGTGTGTATGTATTTATTTAATTATTTAATGACTTAGTTATTCATTTATTAACCAGCAGAAATGAGTAGTCACACATAACATTTTTTGGGTCTATATCATAAGATCAAAAAATAAAAAGTCAACTTATCTTTCATCGACACGAAAATCTCGAAGCTGCACTTCATCAAAACTAGAAATCACTGATTTCTTTCCAAAGGAAAAAAATCAGTAGGCCAACAACTAACACCACATAAAAATAAACACATTTAACTGCGGGCTTCTCCCCCCACACCTCCCTTAACTAAATATTCCAACTCCGAAATCACACTACAGTCGGGGAAAGGGCAGATGTAACAGAACGACCAAATGATTTATTTTCCTTGGAAAGAAATTGATGATTTGGCAGTTTGATAAACTGCAGCTTTGACATTTCCATGTCAATGAAACATAAGTCAATGTTTTTATTCTTCGATCTTATGATATAGACCCTATTTTTTTTCAGGTTCAGGCCAAGTAATATGAAGAGGGAAAAAAAACAAATATGAATGAAACATAATCATTATAAACATTACAACGCAGCATGGGTACTTAATATGCACTCCAAAGGAGCATTATATGGCGTTATGATAAAATCAATAAGGTTACTTTTGTATTAAGACACTGATAGTTACAAATTTGTCTAGAGTAGCAGATTGATTGATAAAGAAAAAGGTGTTTTGAAATTTATGGTCAGATGCAATACTTCAATTGTATAGGTGAGAATGGCATCCTTTGTCACTGTTCAGTAATATATTTCTATTAGTAAAGAAACTACAAGATGCTTATTTAAAAGTGTGTTTTTTTTCATTTCTTTTTCATGACTAGAACTTTCAGTAAAGGTTCAATTCTTTGAGTCTGAAGGGTAGTGGTCCCATAGATTGGAACAAGTACTGAAAACCTGTGGTCAGTGCAGTTTAGTTTACTCACTAGACAATGTAAGCAAAGTCTGGTAGAAGGCAAGTGTCTTAGATTGTTATTTGATTTAAAAGTCATTAGCTGACCAGCTAGAGTGGAGAAGAGTTAATATGCATTGCTACTTCAATATTTCTCATTCATTTAATTTATCTTGCGCAGTGTTTCACATAGTTGAATCAGCATAGCATAACTGTTCAAGTCAGCATAGCATACTGTAATTCACATAGCTATCTCAGCACGGCATACTGTAGTTCATGTAGATAGGTCAGCATACCATATCATATTTCACTAGATAGGCCAGCATAGCATAACCATTTAAGTCAGTATGAATTAACTATTCAATCTTACAGGATCTGTTGCCATTACATACAAATGCCTTTAAAGTTCTGCATATACAAGTGTCAGTGGGTACTTAACCAAGGCATGCTGTAGCAGATCAAAACCAAAATGGACTCCATACATAAGGCAGGTGCAAATGGCCAAAAAAGCAAACACAAAGTCAAGAATAGAGGCCAGCACCAAGAGTGATAACTCAGTTTATTCCAAATAATGATAAATCAAACCAGTTTCGGCAACGTTGCCTTCATCAGTGATTGCCATCTAAATTAGCAACAGTCTATATATACACCCAGCACTTCAAGTCAATCAAGCATTTAAAGGTACAGCAATAACAAAAGCTGAAAAAATCCCTAGTAATCTAAACATTGTATATTATTTATAGTATACTATTCCCGCTACAGGTGGTAATTGAGAGTTGGGGAAAAAAGAGCCCCTAGCCTTAGTATCCAACTTTTTTCTTTATCATTCAGAATAATGTGCCACCCTAACTTATTCGATCTATCACCCCATATTTTGTCAGTAATACAAAAAAGAAATATTGCCGATTTATGACCACATACATGTCTATAGAGTGCATTAGTCATATGTTTGTTTCTGATGTCACTTAAATGTTCAGACATTCTTATTCTAAACAGCCTGGAAGTTTGCCCACCACAGAAAGATGAACATTAACAGGTGGCCAAGTAGACCAGCCAGTCCTTTCCACAGTTGGCAAAATGCTTAATCCTGTAAATCATCTTGGTGTTTTTACTGGAAAATTCCTTACATTTTAGCATGTGCTTACAAAAGGAGCAATATCCACAGGAAAATGATCTAACTAACTTGTCCCCTGTGATAGTTAGTTGTTCCATAGAGTAACTTTCACTCCTGGATTTATAATGATTAAGATAGGACCCCAGTGTACGTCCCCTATGATCTGAGAACTTACATCTTTCTGTGAGGAGACTAGATAATTCTTGATTGGCCATGAGAGTGTTCCAATTTTTAACTGCATTTCTAATGGCTTGGATGTTTCTACCATAGGTAGTAACAAATCTAATAGTATTCCCTGAGTTCTGGGTTTTCTCCTGATATTGCAGTAGCTCTGACTTGTCCTGTCCAGTGGCTCATTTACTAGCTGAAAGGATATGATCTGGTTTATAGCCCCTAGCGTTAAATCAATGTATCAAATCATTCTTTTGATGTTCATAGTCATCCTGGGAGGAGCATATCCTTTTAATATGAAGGAATTGGGACTTGGGAATATCCCTTATAATATGATCAGGGTGAAGACTAGCTGCCTGTAGAAGACTGCTGTATTGTAGATAATTACGGAAGACCTGGGTCGACAGGGTATTATTCTCATTTCTGTAGATTTTGACATCAAGGAAATGAATCTCTTGGTGATGCATATTAACAGTAAATTCAATGCCCCACTTGTTTTCATTGAGGTATTGAATGAATTCTGAAAGATATACTGTGTCTGCCTGCCAAACCAACCAATGGTCATCCAGGTACTGCCACCAGATATCCATCTCACCCAGCAATATGTTATGTGAATTATCATATATAAGGAATTCCTCCAAGTATTCCATAAACAGTTCTGCATAAATAAGGGCAAAAGATGCCCCCTTAGCAATACCTCAGACCTGCCAAAAGATCAAAGATTAAAGACACCACGGAATTCCTCAGGATCTCAAGTGACACACAACTAGACCCAGATTGGATAATGTGTACACTGGATGTCACAGCCTTATAAACTAACACTCCACATTGGGCTGGGCTTGAGGCTCTGGAGTATTAGTTTAACAAAGCAAGTCTTTATCCACCAGGCTTTAATAAATTGTTAATCTGTATGGCAGAGCATGTCCTTATGAAAAACATTTTTTTATTTTCAAAAGGAATGTTACACATTACATTTACACATTCCCAGACAATGTAATAGCTATAAGCCCCCCAATATGAAATGGGTCTATACCAAGGCTTCCTGTCACTGGACTACACATTATGGGGGTATTTAGGGGTCTTCCTCAGTACAATCCCAAACCAGTTCAGCTGACTCCTTTTAACTGGAAGGAGCACTGGCTGGACTCCAAGGTCCTCCTGGATTGCCACACTCCTCAGTATATCACAAAGCGTTAAACCAAACAATGGTGGAAATGAACCTCATTTCTACTGGCTGCTGTCACTGGACTACACATTATGGGGGTATTTAGGGGTCTTCCTCAGTACAATCCCAAACCAGTTCAGCTGACTCCTTTTAACTGGAAGGAGCACTGGCTGGACTCCAAGGCCCTCCTGGATTGCCACACTCCTCAGTATATCATAAAGAGTTAAACCAAACAATGGTGGAAATGAACCTCATTTCTACTGGCTGTGTCAGTGACCTTGCTACTTGTGACCTTAGCTCATCACTGCAGTATGGTACAATGTCTTCAGTCCTTCTGCAGCTGCACCCATATGTTGGTCAATCTCCCATGTCACTCTACATACACTTATGTACAAGGCCCCAAGATATTCATAGTCCCCTAGATGACCATTTGAAATATCATGACCAACACTGTTGAGTCCTGAAATCTGGAGACCTAAAGGCTGAAAGTCGAGACATACATATACTAATTCTGAAATTGACATTTCTCAGAATATTCCTTTCTGTCCCAGGTATGATGATCTCAGCATGATAATATACAGCCGTCTTGGTTTAGGGTTCACCCCCCAATGGAGTGGTGCAGTGGGAGACTTGCTCCCTGGAAATAAGTAGTTTAAAGGAGAGTTTGATATTTGCTCTTCTTCTGCATTTTGAGTTCTTTTTTTGGTATAGTTAATATATGAGTCAAGATTTCAGCAGGAAGCCATCCTCCAAGAAAAAAAGTTGCACCCCCTTACTTGCAAAGAATAAGCAACTTCTTTCTGGGAGGCACATATTTGAATTGCATCTGTCTCTCATTCACCATTAAAACACTCCAGTGCATGATCAAGTTCAGAGTTAAAACCATTATTTTCATACAACAAAAATACACCATTCACATCTCTAGCCTGGATTGTCTCCAGACCCTGGCAATTGCTATCCACTGCATGAAAATCACAAACAGGAAGAAAGATAAGTCACATCCACTGTAGTGATATATGCTGATTACGAATGTGACTTCATGTTGAGAATATGATTACTATTGATCTTTAAATATAAGGACAAAATGGCACTGAAAAAATAAATTTTAGCAGTACTTTCAATAAGGCAATTTTGAGTAGATAGTTGTATGCCTTCTCTCTGTCCTCAAAATATTTTAATATTGTGTTGACAAATGCTCATGACCTACTACAATATACTAGAAAGGCCAGATAATTGATGTTTTTTAGTCAAGGCACAATCATCTAGCATCTGTAGTGACCATTCTCTAGGCAGGAAAGAAAATTGCTGTAATTCTGTGGAACATAAATGCTATTGGTTAAGGATTTTTTTTTTTTTCCATTGTTTCTTTCATTTTCCTTGTTTGTTTTATACTGCACATGCAGAACACCATTCTGTCTTATTCTCAGACTGCTGGAAACTGTACTGCCATACAAAAACTAAAATCCAAACAAAATGGCCTTGTAAATCAATTTTTCATCCAGTAATCATAAATATACATTTACCCATCTGCACATAATCCCCTGGATTCTCAAAAGCATGTGCATAGGTTCATAGGTTCATACTAGGCTATCTGCCCTAGGGCATTTATAAGCCTAGCCAGAGTGTGTTTGGCTTTCGCCACCCATTTTAAATTAATTTTGCTATGCCCTTTTTTGAGGTTAGTATACTGTGCCTCTGTCTAATAGTGACACAGAAGTGATACCCGGGGTAAACCTATGATCCCCCATCCACTCATCAAGATTCCTCTTGAAGAGAGTCAATGAGAGACTCTGCCTAACCTGGACTGGGATTTTATTCCAGAGTGAAGGGAGCCTCTGGGTTATGAATCTGCCCCTCCAGCATGTCCTATTTATTTCAGTTCTGAGATTCAAGTCTCTCGAGTGCGTAGCTCGATGGGATTTGGAATTTCTGAGGTGCAGCATGTCCATTAATTATGGGTTGGACATGGCATTATACGTCAGGCACAGATAAGGTCTCTGAGCAGGTGGTATGCCACTGAGTAGAGCTGGAGTTTCTTTAACCGGGCAGCATATGGCATCTGTTTGAGCCCTTTGATCCTCTTGGTGAGGTACTTTTGGGGTCTTTCCAGTTGCGGCATGTGTCTGGTAAGGTACATCACAAAAAGGGCATTGTACTCAATTATGGGCCTGATGAGGGATGAGTAAAGAGTCATGATGACGTCCCCTGGTCTAGATGTGAATCCCTTCATGATTAGGTGGGCTATATAAAATGTTTTTCTAACCACTTTGACCACGTGGTTGTCAAATGAGAGATTGCTATCAACTTGGGTCCCCAGGTCCCTAATTACTTCTTCTGTACTTAATGGATTACCACCTATGTGGTAATTTGTGTGTATTTTGTTTTTTGCCAAAGGGGATGACTATACACTTTTTGGCATTTAGCTTGAGGTCATGGCTCTGGCACCAGTTGTCTGTTTCTATGAGGCCCTTTTGGAGGATGCTTGTGTCGGCTGGAGAGTCGATTATAGTGCCCAGTTTGCAGTCATCTGCGAACTTGGTCAGCCACAGTCCTTCCGTGTTGTCCTGTACCTCCGAGAAATATATACTGAACAGGAGAAGTCCCAGGACTGAGCCTTGTGGGACGCCACTTGTAACTGGTTTGGAGTCTGACATGGCTCCAGCAATTCTAACCATGTGGGTTCTGTCCTTGAGCCAGTTTGCAATCCATCTAGTGACATAGGGGTTTATATTTAAGCTAGTGAGCTTATCTATAATGCCCGAGCTGGGTATTGTATTGAAGGCTTTTGCGAGGTCCAGGTAGGCTGTGTGGACCACCTTCCCCTCGTCAATGGCCTTGGCGACTGTTTCAAAGAAATTGATGAGGTTTAAGCGGCAGGATCTGTCCTTAACAAAGCCGGACTGGGTAGGATCCAGTGTCTGTAGGTCCCCAATATCTTTTTTATGAGATCCATGATGATCCTTTCCATAGCTTTGCAGACCAAACTAGTCAGGCTTATGGGGCGATAGTTTCCAGGATCCGTTGAAGCACCACCTTTGTGGAGAGGGACCACTGTTGCTGTACGCCACTCTTTGGGTACATATCCTGTGGTAAGGCTGAGATCGAACAGTAGTTTTATGTTTGGGTTTAGCTCTTCTTGGAGTTCATGTAGGACGCAGCCGGGGATACTGTCTGGTCCCATTGATGCCGTGCTTTTTGCTTTGGAGAGGGCGGCTCTTACCTGAGCATCTGAGATGTCAGGGGGGTAGCACTCTGCTGGGATAGATATTTGCCCTTTTGGTGGGAGGGGGAGTTTGCGCTGAACCTGTCAGCTAGGATGTTGGCAATGTCTGTGGGTTCAGTGTATTTTTTGTCATTTTGGACTAATTCTGAGCATATCTGGGAATTCCCACCCAGGTTTCTAACATAACTAAAGAAAGCCTTGTGATTATCCTTAGTGTCCTGTGCAATTTTTCTCTCGAAGCTGGCCTTAGACAATTTTATGAGTGCCCGTAGTTTTTTGCTAACACTGATCAGAGATGCCTTCCCTTTTTGGGATTTTGCTCTATCATGTAGTAGCTTCCTCCATCTATTGTATAGTTTGCTTATGGCTGGGGTCCACCAGACAGGACGTCTGCCTTTGGAGGATTGGGTCTTGGTTTTATTTGGGATTGCATGATCCATGCATTCCTGAAGGTGTTCATAGAATGCGTTTATAAAGGATTCTGTGGTCTGGGCCGTATTTTCCACAGGCCTGGGGGCTTTGAAGGATTCCACCTCGGTTTTGAGGAGTGTGAAATTTGCTTTAGAGAAGTTTTTCACTGTGGTTTGCTGGGCAGGGGGTGGGGTCGGGATGTGAATATCCAGTGAGATTAGTTTATGGTCTGATCTTACCATTGAGGGATACACTTCTGGTCTGGAGCATAGAGTCCCCATGTTGGTGATGATCAGGTCCAGTATATTTTCCCCTCTTGTGGGAGTGGTAACAAGTTGTTCCATAGCATTTGAGTTTATAAATTCTAGGAACCTTTGAGCTAGGGTGTTGGAGCTAGAGTAATGCTCCCAGTCTATGTTTGGGTAGTTGAAGTCGCCCAATAAAATGGTGTTTGGAGAGACCTTCATATTTTCCAGTGTTCTCAGGAAGGCTGAGTGGGGTTCCTGGGTTTGGGAGGGTGGTCTGTAGCAGGCTATAAATTGGAAGGCAGTTTTACCCACTGTTAGTTGCACATGGATAGTCTCTGATGCTTCGTGCTGTGCCACCAACCTGGAGGTGTGGGTATCTTTGACGAATATTGATACTCCCCCTCCTTTTCTGGTTCGGTGCAAGTTTTGGGGCTGAAAAGCATGGTATGAGGTATAACCTGGTAGTGCTTTGGTGCTCTTGGGAGCCTTGAACCAGGTTTCTGTTACTGCACAGATATCAATGTTCTCCATTCTAAGGAGAGTTTCGAGTGCATGCATCTTGAGGTTTAGACTTCTGGCATTGAGTAGCATTACTCTTAGTTTCTTATCCCTTGTGATACCTATGGAGGTGGGTTTGTCTTTTGAGCCTTGCCTAAAAAAGGCACTATGGGGGTAGCAAGAGCCTTGGCCTATATCTGAAAGCCCAGGGGTGACAGGTGCAAGCCATCCCTAGCGAAGCACTGTGGCCTGTCAAGCATGTCATCCCAGGCTGACAGGCATTGGATCCCCTTTGAATGACACCAATACTTAAGCCAATTGTTGAAATTGATCATCTTGTCTTTATATTGTGGCATCATTCTTGGTGAGGGTAAGATGCTACTCAAGGTCAGGGTCATACCGGCCTGGGCCACATGCTCAGAGATCTCCTCTATGTCTCTTTTCATGTAGTCCAGGGAGGAACGTCTCAGGTCATTCACACCAGCATGGACAATGACTGAGTCATATTTGTACTTGCCTTGGAGTGACCTGAGTGCTTGTGTTATGTGGCGGATCCTAGCGCCCGACAGGCAGCTCACCGTGACCTTCTCGTTGTTCAGCCTGGTGAGCGGGACGTCAGTGCGCCTGACTATAGAGTCACCTATTACAAGTGTATCAGGTGTGTTGTTTTGCCTTAAGGGCTGTGACTGTTTGGCACACTGGCTTTGTGAGCTATGTGTTGCACGTGTTTTGTTTTGGGGTAGCGGTTGCTTGGGTGTCTGCTTTGGAGGTTTCTGCTGCTTAGGCAGATTTTTATTTAGAGCCTCCGAGTATGTTTTTCTGTGATTATGTGTTTGGTTTGCTGTCGTGGTAGGTCTATGTGAGACTGGAATTGTAGTGAGTGTGGTTTCCTTCTCCTCCTGACAGATTTCGCCAGTACTGAGTTGAGAGAGCTTAGCCTCCAGTTTGGCTATATGGTTGCATCTCTCACATGTGTTGGAATTTGTTGGGAGGAGGACAGGGTTGTCTGTGTACATGAGGCAGATGTAACATTGCTTCAAGATTCCCAGATTCACCAGCTGGACTGGAGACGAGATTGACAACTGACCTTTGGACATGCTAGAATAGTATTGGGAATTCCTTTATAATTGAAAAAAAAAAAGGAGCAATGGGGAACAAGGTACTCAAGGGGAGTTTGTGAGGGTGTAGTGCTTTTAATTTTTTAGTGCTGACTTATATAATTGCTTTAGTGAGCAAGTGCCAGGTAACTTAAATGCAATGTGTTACAGGTAACTTAAATGCAAAAATGACAAACAGTAACTTTCTTTCAAGTGAAACAAGGAAATAAGTACAGTAAGCAATGCAGATGTCACTAGGGATCCACAGAAGCACTGAAAAGCCACATTTTAGGTGGAATTAGAGTTTCAGGGAAATAACAAGCAAACAAGCATACAAACAAAGCTAGATTCAGCAGGCCTGGATCTAGTCTATGCTACAGCAAACAAGGTGTACCAATTCCAGTAAGAAACAGTGCAAATATGCAGGCACTATAAGCCTTTAATCAGAAATTCCCAGCTCAGAAGGGCAGAGTCCAGCCTCTCCTCCCACAAGAGTGCAGACCACGAACCTTCTTAATGTAAAATATCTGGCCTGAAGCCCAAGTGCTTAAACCAGAACTAATACACTTTTAGAATAACAGACACTGAGCCCTCAATCAGCAGTTCCCAACTTAAAAGGATGTAAGCTACCTGTCCTGCCACCACAGTGCAGGCCACAAACCTTCCTAATGTGAAACAACTGGTCTGAGCCCAAGTGCTTAATCCAAAAGACTTAGAATGATAGCTACACTTTAATCAAGTTACTACCAAGCAGTAATAAATACAATTGAATACTTTAAAGAATGCCTGGATTAGTGCTCAAGTTATACAAACAAAGCTAGATTCAGCAGGCCTGGATCTAGTCTATGCTACAGCAAACAAGGTGTACCAATTTAGTAAGAAACAGTTCAAATATGCAGGCACTATAAGCCTTTAACCAGAAATTCCCAGCTCAGAAGGGCAGAGTCCAGCCTCTCCTCCCACAAGAGTGCAGACCACAAACCTTCTTAATGTAAAATATCTGGCCTGAAGCCCAAGTGCTTAAACCAGAACTAATACACTTTTAGAATAACAGACACTGAGCCATCAATCAGCAGTTCCCAACTTAGAAGGATGTAAGCTACCTGTCCTGCCACCACAGTGCAGGCCACAAACCTTCCTAATATAAAACAACTGGTCTGAGCCCAAGAGCTTAATCCAAAAGACTTAGAATGATAGCTACACTTTAATCAAGTTACTACCAAGCAGTAATAAATACAATTGAATACTTTAAAGAATGCCCGGATTAGTGCTCAAGTTATAAAAACAAAGCCAGATTCAGCAGGCCTGGATCTAGTCTATGTTACAGCAAACAAGGTGTACCAATTTAGTAAGAAGGATAATTAGTGTTAGATGAAATATTGCCAATATGGTGACCGAGCTATCCACGTACATGCACGTCTGACATGCGCAAGAGCTGTAGCACTAGTGCTGCACGTCCCCAGCCCCAGTATGCAAATCATCACATTTGCAGGTGAAAACCATGCAATTGAGGTAAAACTGCCATCCAGTAAGCAGGAATCAGGGTGTGCAGGACTAGCGTAATATCCAGAAATGTACTCGGTTAGTAACTGAGTATGGCACTGCAAACTGCAAAACAGAGCTATGACAGCTCCAAATAAAGGCTGAATAGCATTGAGGAAGCATGCCAATGGCCAAATAGAAGGCCATTGCCATTGCAAACAATGCCAAATGTACAAAATACAACTTTTATGTTATGTCTGCCAAACACATCCTTTGAAGCATAGGGCAGCAGCACGCAAATGGGACTGGTGGGGAAATAAGAAAATAAACCTAAAAACAACAGTCTAACTAAAATCAATATTCTGCTATGCAAGTCAATGGCAGGCAAAAGACAACCTGGCCAGTGAGTAGTGGTTGCTAAGGGGGGAGGCACAGTGTGACACATGTAACTATGCATTAGCAGGCAATTCTATGCAAATGAGGAGAAGGACAGTAAATCCCAGCTTTCCCCAGCATGTGAGGCAGGTCCTAACAGTGTATGAGTATGGATAGCTGAGTGCAAGACTAGGAGGTAGGTGACATCATGTGTGAGAGTGTCAGGCATACTGTTAGTGGAATGGAGCCCTGTAGCTCAGGGTTGCATTCAGCTTAGCACAGCAAAGCCAGGAGGTGTGTGTAAACCTGCCCAGCACGTTCAACATAGTGTAAGTGGGTGTGCGCGCTGTGCAATGGGATCTACAGGAAGATAAAGGAAGTGAACCTAAGAAATAGTAGCAGTGTGCACATTGCAGTACATGGATTGTGCAGCGTGACCCTGGGATGATTCAGAAAAGCAATGGGAAGGGAAAGCAGCAGTGGGAAGTTAATCAAGGGGTACTAGGTTTGCTGCCAGGTGAAATGGATCAGAGCCAGCCAATTACACAGGCAGCAGACCAGCCCAGCCCAGAATGCCACTATAAACTATGCAAACACCTACCCCTCCGGTTCTTCCCACACTGTACACCACCGGTGTAAACAAGCGGGGAACTTTTAACACTCACAACAGCAAAATGTTAGTGGTTGCAATAGCTATCATACAACGTGTGGAAGAGGCTGAGGGTGGCAAAGATGGAAATGCTGCCAACCAACCCACAGTGAGGAGACGAAGAAGAGTGTACAGACCCAGGGTGACCTGCCAAGGGCTACATGAGCTGGAGATAGTGGAGCACTATAGGGTGGACAGGGACCTCCTACAGCAGATTGTTGATCTGTGTCGGCCACCCCTGACACACAGAACTAACAAAGGGGAACCCATCCCAGTGGAAACAAAGGTATGTGTAGGCCTAAGAATACTAGCTGCAGGTACCTTCCAAAGGCCAACTAGGGATATGATGGGGATCTCACAGGCATCAGCATCCAGGGTACTCCATCAATTCCTGGATGCCATGGCAGCACATGTTGGTGAGCATGTATATTTCCCCCTCACCCGTGAGGCGTTGGCCAGCAGTATGCGTCTCTTCCACCAAATAGTGGAATATCCTGAGGTAGTGGGTGCAGTTGACTGCATGCACATATGCATCAAAGCACCACCCGGTGAGCAGAGTAGGGTTTACATCAACCACAAGCACTTCCCCTCCATGTGCGATGCACAGTGCATAATACTGAATGAGTGTGCTGTCTGCCCTGGACGTTATCACGATTCCCACATTTGGCATCTGACGCAACTGTACTAGAAATTTGCCAATGGGGACATCCCACATGGTCACCTTGTGGGGGAAGCTGGATACGCAATGGAGCTGTGGCTGATGACACCCATCAGAAAAATACACACACCCGAACAAGAACTCCATAATGAGGCACACTCACAAACAAGAATCATAATAGAGCGTGTGTTTGGGATACTCAAGTCATGGTTCCGGTGCCTGGACACATCCGGTGGAGCCTTGCAGTACTCACTAACTACATGTACCCAAATTGTCCTTGTATATGCCATGCTACACAATATGATCCTTTGGAAACAGCTGCAGCAGGAGAAGCAAGGGGGTGGGCCATATAGCCCCCCACTAATGCCAAGGCTTGCACAGGCACAGAGTGACTCAGAGGAGGAACAACCTGAGCCTGCCCCAGTAGGCAGAAGGAGGCATGCCCAGTATGCCCTGGCACTGGCAAACAGGCAACGCATAGCACATACTCTGACACGGGAGGGACCCAGGGAAGAATATCTCTCTCTGACTCTCACATACAGTAAACAGGATGCCAACATTACACTACCTGTGCCTAACCATGCATAGACAGTGTACTACGTGCATCCAACATAGGCAGCCCTGCAGCACCACCCACAATACTGGGACACCCACAAGATAAGTTACTCACATATGCCAGTCAGGAGGGCGGGGTTAAATACCCAACATCAGTCACTGCCTGAAGGACGGGTGTAGACAAACACAAACAAATGCCATATGATGGCCTCTGAGTGAGGGGTATGGGTGACCCCCACCCAGGCCTACATTGATAGACTACAGCAGGCCAGGTTGTGGGATGTCAGTTGTGATGGCTAGGAAGTCAGAAACTAATGTGTATGCAATCAAAGGATAAGAACAGAAGTACACCGATATAGCATAGCCAGCATGATGGGTAAGACTACTGACTGAATTGGACTACAGGACATACCAGTATAGTCCTAGCAAATGTGTACAACTGTCAGGTGTGCCCACCCACCCCACATAGAACAACAGTAACAGTCAGGTGCGCCCCCCCCAATCCTGTGTAGAAACATAGAAATAGTATGGTGTACTTCCCGCTATGCAGACATGTTGCAACTGTCAATACCAAATGATCGGTGGATACCCTGCAGGCACAGCATGTTACCTGTCGGTGTACAACGCAAAGGTCAGCTTTGCAGTACAAACCACCGGACATGCTCTACACATGCATAAGAGACGGCCTTACTGGGCATGCTCAAATACTTAACATACTGAAAGGTCATACTAGGCATGTTCACAGACTTAAACACATGAAGGCCATGTGCGCAAACACCAGTGGACCAGACATATCCAGCATTTGCAATAGTTACTGCAGACACATGTCAGTATGTACAACTCATGCCTTGCACACACAGTGGATAGGAATACAGACATATATGAAAGGACAACACATCATAATACGCCAAAGGTAGATGGATATAGATGTGTGGAAGAGGGTGACCATGACAAGGAGCCATCCATGCCTGTCTCACCGAGCACACAGACAAAGGGCCCCAAACACATCAGCTACAGATGTCACACACTGCAGTTACTAGTGACCAGTACTTGTCAGCACCACAGAATATGTGGTTCACGTGCCAGCTGCGCAACATGGCTGTACAAGGACATAGTCAGCTAGTTGCCCTAGACACACACCTGTGACATATGACCCTATGTGTGGCCATCTGTGGTGTGTCACCCCTACATGAATGGTGTATGGGCCATGTACACACTGGCCACCCCATAGCAGTACCCTGACAAGCCTGCTGAGGTTATCCAATATGAAATACACCTTTGGGAGAGTTGTAGGCCAATAATCTTTGTGGCACATCCCATAACTGTGTACTGCTATAGTGTAATAGACTAGTTAGGTAGGAGTTCTAACCCTAGACATGGCAACTGTGTGTGTGAGTATATGTCACTGTTCGTGTGTGTGTGTCTGTCTCTCACAGACTGTGTAGAGAGCAATGAGGTTATTCACACTCCATACATTTCACATACCCAACTTTGGCAAGGCTGCTATGTCACCCACCTAGAAATACTCCCCTGGGAAAGCTGTACCCCAGTAATTTCCATATTGCATGCTGTAATTGCATACTGCTGTAGTGTGATAATGTAGTTAGGTAGGAGATCAAACCCCAGACGTGACAACTCTGTGTGTGTACATGTCTGTTTGCCACTGACTGTGTAGACAGCAATGCTTTTTAGGCTACTCACACCCCTTACAAGTCGAATACCCTCCCTTGGAGAGGCTGCTGATGTCATGCAACTTGAAATACACCTCTGGGATAATTGCAG
The DNA here is from genome assembly GCF_019279795.1 of Protopterus annectens. NCBI lineage: Eukaryota > Metazoa > Chordata > Ceratodontiformes > Protopteridae > Protopterus > Protopterus annectens. The sequence continues at coordinate 1,487,329,843 of NC_056728.1, read as the reverse complement.
CCCAGTACTTTCCATAGCACATCCCATAACATTGTATGGCCATAGTGTAACTAAGGAGTTAGTTGGGAGTTCTAGCCCCTGACCTACCAACTGTGTGTGTATGCGTGCATGTCTGATTGTGTAGAGAGCAATGCTTTTAGGGTACTCACATTCCATACATTTCACATACCTAACTTTGGCAAGGCTGCTGATTTCACCCACCTAGAAATATTCTCCTGGGAAAGCTGGAGCCCAGTAATCTCCATAGCGCATGCTGTAACTATGTACTGCTGTAGTGTGATAATGTAGTTAAGTAGGAGGTCAAACCCCAGATGTGGCAACTGTGTTTGTGTGAGTGTCTGTCACTGACTGTGTAGAAAGCAATGCTTTTTAGGCTACTCACACCCCTTACAAGTCGAATAACCTCCTTTGGTAAGACTGCTGATGTCACGCAACTTGAAATACACCTCTGGGATGATTTTAGCCCAGTAATCTCCATAGCACGTCCCATAACATTGTATGGCCATTGTGTGAGTAAGGAGTTAGTTGGGAATTCTAGCTTCCATCCTGCCAACTGTGTGTGTATGCATGCATGTCTGACTATGTAGAGAGCAATGCTTTTAGGTTACTAACACCCCGTACATTTCACATACCCAACTTTGGCAAGGCTGCTGATGTCACCCACCTAGAAATACTCCCCTGGGAAAGTTGTAGCTAAGTAATCTGTGTAGCACATGCTTTAACTGTGTACAGCTGTAGTATGATAATGTAGTTAGGTAGGAGGTCAAACCCCAGATGTTGCAAATGTGTGTGTGTGAGTCTATGTGTGCATATCTGTCTGTCACTGACTGTGTAGAGGGCAATGCTTTTTAGGCTACTCACACCCCTTACAAGTCAAATACCCTCCTTTGGCAAGGCTGCTGATGTCACACAACTTGAAATACACCTCTGGGACGGTCGTAGCCCAGTAATCTCGTTAGCACGTCCCATAACATCATATGACCATAGTGTGAGTAAGGAGTTAGTTGGGAGTTCTAGCCTCTGACCTGTCAACTGTGTGTGTATGCATGCATGTCTGACTGTGTAGAGAGCATGCTTTTAGGTTACTCACACCCCGTACATTTCACATACCCAACTTTGGCAAGGCTGCCAATGTCACACACCTAGAAATACACCTCTGGGAAGGTTGCAGACCAGTAATCACTGTTGCACATCCTGTAACTGCATACTGCTGTATTGTGAATTAGAAGCATGGTTGGGTTCCATCCCCACACATGGTAGTTTTGGATCTATTGCATGTGTCACTGTCTTATAGGGAGCAATGCATTTTAGACTAGTCTCTCACAGTCATTTCAAAGCCCTACTTTGGCAATCCTGCTGATGTCAGTCAGTGTGAAATACACTTTTGGGCAAGGTTTACTCCAGTAATATCCATGGTGCATACTATATCTGTGTAGTGCTGTAGTGTCATACTCTAGTTAGAACATGACAGGTGTGAGTGTGGGTTTGTAACCTGTATCCTGTGAAGAGGTGGTTGTAACTGTGTGACACCTGTGGCCAATGTGGCGCGGGTTTTGCATATTTCCTATATAGGTTCATAGGTTCATAGGTAGGTACTAGGCTATCTGCCTGAGGGCATTTATAAGCCTAGCCAGAGTGTGTCAGCTTTCGTCGCCCCATTGATTAATTAACTGATTCTCTGTCAGGCAGAGCCAATTAAGTGATCCCATGGGTGTATTTTTTGTTACCCATCTACTTGTCAAGGTTTCTCTTGAAAAGTGTTAGTGAGAGGCTCTGCCTGATGTAATTTGGAATTTTGTTCCAAAGTATGGGGAGTCTCTGTGACAGGAATCTATCCCTCCAGCATGTTCTATTTATTGTTGTGGGAAGGTTTAGCTCACTAGAGCGTGTGGCTCACAGTGACTTGGATTTCTTTAGGTGGAGCATGTCCATCAATTCTGATTTGGACATGGCTTTGTAAGTCAGGCAGAGATCATCTCTGAGTAAGTGATATGCCACTGAGCACAGCTGGAGATTTTTCAGTTGGGCTGCATAGGACATATGTTTGAGACCAGTAATCCTCTTAGTGAGGTACTTTTGTGGTCTTTCCAGCTGTTGGAAGTGTCTTGTGAGGTACATCCCAAATGGGGCAGTGTACTCTATGATGGGTCTAATGAGTGATGAGTAGAAGGGCACTATAAACTCTTTATTTCTAGATGTGAACCCTTTAGTAATTAGATGGGCCACATAGAAGGATTTCCTAACTTCTTTGGCAATATGATTGTCAAAGGAAAGATTACTATCTACCTGGTCCCCAAATCTCTTATTACCTCTTCTGTATTAAGGGGGCTGCCACCTATGTGGTAATTCGTGGGTGTTTTCTTTTTCCCAAACGTGATGACTATGCATTTTGTGGCATTTAGCTTGAGGCCATAACTTTGACACCAGGTGTCCATCTCAGTAAGGCCCTTTTGGAGGATATCCATGTCAGCCAGAGAGTCAATTATGGCTCCCAGTTTGCAGTAATCGGCGAACTTGGTTAGCCATAGTCCTCCTGTGTTTGCCTGTACTTCTGAGAAGTATATGCCAGACAGTAGGGGTCCCAGGACCGAGCCTTGTGGGACACCACTTGTGACTGGTTTAGAGTCAGACCTGGAGCCCGCTATTCTTACCGTGTGAGTTCTGTCTGTAAGCCAGTTGGCAACCCATCTCGTGACGTAGGGGTTTATGTTCAGGCTGGTGAGTTTTTCTAGAATACCCGAGTGGGGAATGGTGTCAAAAGCCTTGGTGAGGTCAAGGTAGGCTGTGTGAATGACCTTTCCCTTGTCTATGGCCTTGGTGACTGTCTCGAAGAAGTCAACCAGGTTTAGTAGGCATGATCTGCCCTTAACAAAGCTGAACTGGGTCGGGTCAAGTGTTTGGAGGTTCCCAATGTCTTTGTTAATGAGTTCCATGATGATGCGCTCCATAGCCTTGCAGACCAGGCTAGTCAGGCTTATGAGGTGATAGTTATCAGGGTCAGTTGTGGCCCCTCCTTTGTGGAGAGGAATACCCGTTGCTGTGCGCCATTCTATGGGCATGTAGCCTGTGGAGAGGCTGAGGTTGAACAGCATTTTTAGGTGGGGGTTATTTCTTTCTGTAGTTCATACAAGATGCAGCCTGAGACATCATCTGGTCCCATTTATGCTGTGTTTTTGGATTTTGCAAGGGCTGTTTTCACCTGTGCATCTGTGGTTTTTGGGACACTTCACTTTTCTGCTATTGTTGTGGGCCCTTTAGGAGGTGAGAGGGGGTGAAGTTTGCACTGAATCTATCTGCCAGGCTGTTGGCAATATCAGTAGGTTCAGTATGTTTTGTGCTATTCTGCACTAGTTCTATTCTCTTATTCTCTATTCTCTCATCTAGTTGCCACTTAGATTCTTAACATAGCTAAAGAAGGCTTTGTGGTTATCTTTTGAATCCTTGGCTATTTTTTCTTTCGAAGTTAGCCCTAGATGATTTCATGAGGGACCTCAGTTTTTTACTGATACTGATCAGGGATGCCTTTCCTTCTTGGGATTTGCTTTTTTTCTGAACTAGTTTCCTCCTTCTATTGTATAACCTGTTTATTGCAGAAGTCCACCAAACTGGTTTCCTTCTCTTAGAGGAGTGAGTCTTGGTTTTGCTAGGAATGGCACGATCCATGCATCCTTGTAGGTGCTCCCAGAGTGCATTTGTAAATGTTTCTGCATCTTGGGCAGCGTTATCCTTTAGCGTAGGGGCTGTGAGACTTACCACCTCTGTCTTAAGTAAGGTGAAGTTTGCTTTATAAAATTTTTTTTTACTGTGGTTTCCATAGTTGGGGGTGGTGGTGGGGTGTGGACATCCAGAGTGATCAGTTTATGGTCTGATCTAACCAATGATGGGCTGACCTCTGGTGTGGAACACCTGTCGCCCAAGTTGGTGATGTCCAGGTCCAATATGTTTTCACCTCTGGTAGGGGAGTTTACCAGCTGATCCAGGGCATTTGAGTTGATGAATTCCAGGAAGCGCTGGGCCTGAGAATTTGTATTCGAGTAGTTTTCCCAGTGAATGGTAGGGTAATTGAAATTGCCCAATATCAGGGTGTTTGGTAGGACCTTCATGTTTTCCAGTGACTCCAGAAAGGTGGAGATTTGGTGGCCATACTATATATCACACTGTCCACTGTACAGGGATAACACATGTAATATGACTGAGAGGGTGGGGTGCAGAGCCATACCCAGACATGTGACATCAAGGCCAGGCAACCACAGTTAGCAATCCCAGTATTACCCAGAGCACACTCTCACCCCATGTGTCATACAAACACACATGCCTTGGTAACAGCCAATATGTGGGTAGTACACTGCATATTGGCCACTGATAGTAACTATGGAGTGACAGCAGTGGGCCACAGAGAGCATGACACCCAGTCCATCTGTCCAATATGCAAATACGTGCAGACAGTGCCCCCCCCATTTTCCCCAATGGACAACTGCACCACTGGTGGTGCCATCACATGTGACACACAATAGACATACCATGCCTGACAACATGCCCGTATGGATAGATGCCACTGAAATGAAGGAATGCTGATAGCATGCACACCATGTAGGTGCAGGCTAAAGTTGCTGGCCATTACCAGCTCCCTCCACAGGTGGGCAGGACTGGCACATCTGATGATAATCTGTGTTCACAACATCGGCTGGACAACCCAGGTACAGTTCCACATGTCACTGTACATGCATGTGGGAGGTGTGCACATCCCAGATGCCGTCCATGTCATAGACGAAGGAACACAGACATGGCAAGCAATGCACAGCATTGTCCACGCACAGTTGTCACCCAGGTGGGGCAAATGCAGACACTACAACTCTGAGCCACAATGCAGGCCATCATCATGTGGCCTGATGTCAAGGTACACCCATCGGCTAGACTTGGACAGCCGTCTGGCGCAATCGAACACCACACAACTGTGCAGTCAGGCACACATGTATGTCAGTAGTGGCACCCTTTGTGCTTGTGTCTGTGTTTCATGCTGCAGATGTTCACATCCACACTCCCTACAAACCTCATGGGCATACTGCAACATGCTGTTTTATGTCAGACTCCTTCCCATACCCTTCGCCCATACAGCCCCCATATGACCTGTGTGGTGCATGGGATACCTGCACAGTGATGTGATGTGGCAATCCCACAACCTATGAGTTGTACACCTGGCCCTGCCACATGTGTCAATGTGTGTATGTCCTTATGAGAGTGTGGCTGGGTTGACGCTGGCACCTGTTCATGCCGACAGGCACGTGTATGTCACCTACCATACAGATCCCTGTTGCAGATGTCACTCATCATCACATATATGTTTTGAGTGCCCCACAACAGGTGACCCATGTGGCGCATCCACTAATTGCAGCAAACTGTGCTAGCACTATATAGTTGTCAGGGGTTTGATACCCTGTGCTGCTAGATGTGTGATGCAACCATGCTTCAATTTTACCATCCCACCCCTCCCTGACATGTATTAGCCACTGTCTGCATTCCCCACCCCCTATCAGGTGGACGTGGAGACCTACACTTGCTTTGCTTAGGAAGCAGCTTGTGTAATGTAAGTAATGCTCATGATCAGATGATGGCGTCTGCATGAATTGCAGCCCTCCCCTAGCTGATTGCATGTGAAAAAGCTGTGGCAACATCCCCATCACCACTTTTATGGAAACACACCCCAATACTCAGGAACATCATGGTGGTGTTTGCCCTTTTCACCCACTGTGAGCAGGAACTAGATCTGTTGTGTGCCAAACAACATCCCAGATGGATTGCGGTGTACCTCTAACAACATACATTGTGGAAACAGTGCAACAAATGGGAGGTGGATATGCCTGACCTGACTACACACTGTAAGTGCCGCTATACTGCATTTGGAGTAATGTTGCTTTCACAGTGTTTGTGTGGGTATGGCTGATGTACAAGTCTCTATACCTGCCAATTCAGTTCCATATTGATGGGGAATCTCCATCTGCAGGGTCATCTGCAGCCTGAGCAGTGTTGTGCCTGTGGTTGCATGTGTCACTCACGGAGCATGTAGCTGTCGAATGCTGAAGGTAGTGTGAGGATTGCTGTCAGTAGATGGAGAAAGCTGTGGTAGTCACAGACGTCATATCCCTCAAAGGACATATGTTGCAACAACCCTGTAACAACAGTAAATGTATGTGGTGATCACAGCAGCATGTCCATATTGGCCCTGTGTATGTGCTCCTAGCCACACCTCTGTCCACCTTTGTACATATGTCATTCATGAAGTGGTGCATACGTGCTGTACAACATACTTTGTGGCATCATATCTGAGAACAAGCCACTGATATATCTGACTGCTACACATGTTATGTACACTAGGGGTTGCATTACATTACCTGCACATTCTGAGGATGTTCATACAGTACTGATGTCTGTGTACCTATGGTGAATGTTGACAAAGTGTATAGTGTTGATATGTACCTTAGCCTGTGTACAGACTGTGGTGGATGACATTGTTCTAGTTCACCTACTATCAGATGTTACATGCTGCCCCACTGTAAGGTACTGTAGTGGTGTACATGTTTGTAGGGCCATAAACACACATGTCCCATACCACAGACAGCCACCAGACCAAACTGTGTAGCAGGCCAGTATATGTAGGGCAGTCTGTTAGGGGCAAATATGAGGATGGTGTCGAACACATAGTCCATATACTGTAATACCATGCTAGCAAACCATATCTGGCTGTGGCTGTGTTCACATTGGTTGTGGATAAGCACTGTCACACAGGTGTATCCTACCCTATGTTGTGACATGTCTGTGGAGCCTGCTTTACATGCAGGTACATGTGCATTACCCCTTAGGAGGTATAGGCCAGTGTTCATCCAGTCTGCCTGTAGCCTACACAGTGCATTGTGACATGCCTAGCAGCTGAGTGTACCTACCCAGTGGAATGTCATGTGCAGATACTAGCCAGATGTCCTGCTGCTGGCTCTCCCCTAACAGTCATGTATGTCAGACAGGGCAGTGGGATGCAGTGCAGATGTATGTCAATACCTATTGTGTAGTATGTGGCCATGGCACCCCTGTACCAGCAGTCATACTGTTAAAGACCAGGCAGGGGTGTGTGAATGCATTACCTATGGTGGACATTATATACCAGTCCTTATGCATTATACCCATCTACTTGACCATCCACATCCATATTGTCAGGCATGGTAAACATGTGTAGCACAAAGGGCCTATGTGTATACCTCTGGACTGTACAGACTTTGTCAGACCCTCACATATATTGGCCAATAACTCTGCTGCAGGTACTGTACACTGATGTCCTTTGGATGTCATTCAGTAACCAATGGCACACATGTTATGAGCAGATGCTGCCTGCCACACACACCATGTCTGTGAAGACAATCCCAGTGACAGTAGCAATCGCCTACAATTATATCTGTTAGAGATACCCGACATCCCCTGCAACTACGACATCGGGAACATACGGGCTGGGGTTGGCCTACACTTCATTTCCAAGAACTATGGTGGGAATATATGTACATATACATATCCAGATAGCCATTTATGCTTTGTACAGTACTGGTATTACAGGGTGTGGGTGTACATACTAGTTTGCCATGGACTGCAGTCCATCTGTATAGCACACAACTGTAGGCCTACCGTCATGCTGGCCAGAGCTGTGCATATCATATCTTTGTCTGTCCAAAACACAGGTCTTGTGTCAGATAATACACTGGCATTGTGTGTGTTGCATGTTACCGATACATGGCTACATTCATGGCCATCCATACTAGCAATTCCCTGACTAAGGGAATGTTACAGACTATCCTATAACACCTGCACCTTACGTAGTATATGGCAACAGCTGTCCACATATGTGCTTGTATTCCAGCCTCTGTCCATCACCTACATACCAAGCTGTGCACATATGTCATGTTGTCAGTGGTTGATCCATAGTGGACAGGGAGTATAACACATTGCCATGTGTGCCATGATTCCACTGCACAATACATGTGTGGTATATGGCCGGCTGCTACAAAATGTGGGCTGTCTTAAGGTATCTGGATGTACTGTACCATATACTTCACCTATATACACATTACTGACATGGATCTGGATACTGCAGGACTACTGCCCCTGCCATACAAACTGTTCTGTGTGTTGGTGTTCTCGTGATGGTGTCAGTTATGCCATATTATGTAGCAGTTACACCCCATGTGGACATAAGAAGTATATACCTCCTGCTGTGTTTGTACAGTGTGTAGATAGAGGTTGCTGAACTACAGACCTGGAGTACATACTGTCGATTGTTAGGTATCCTGTGGCCCAGTGTGTCTTTCCTATTGTACAATGTGAATGTCTTGGCCTGGACAGCAACAGCTTTGAATCTTTTCAGCCTACTGTATGAGTGTAACTGGTCCACTGTAGCATCACTCCATTGATATATTAGTCAGTGTCTGAACAGCTATATGGCATGGCATGTAGAACTGTAATAGTACAAGATGACAAGTTACCATGTGTGTAAACCTGTGGTTGTTGTTTCACGTATGACCTCTCTGTGGGTGTATGTTACGGGCAATGATTGTCATTTGTACGGGTGGCACATACAGTGTCCAGTCATTCAGGGGTCAACTGTAGGCATAGTGACTGTTCCATATTGTGTGCACCTACGACTTATGTATTGTACTGTACATATAACTGCGTATGTATGTGCAGTCACATGTATATGTACAGATATATATATATATATATTTATATATATATATATATATATATATATATATATATATATGTATATATATGTATATAACTTATAAATATGTATACCTGTATCTGCATATCTCTGCATCTGAAGCCTGGCAATGTTGATGGCTTCCACATAATACATTCCCCATGGGAGCCAGATTGTAATGCAAGATATGTTATGAATAACAGCCTGACATCATACAGGTGGGATGTAGTACAGGTAACATTGTGTGCCCATGTTACCACTGACCCTGTTTATGGGATCACCAACACTTGGTAGTGTATTGCAGGGCGGACATATTTGGCTGGGAGGGATGCCTATTCGTACGACCCGTATAGTGTGTGGTGCCTCTCAACCCCATTTACGTAACATGTAGCCTGTTACACTCCACTCCATAACAGCTACATGTACCTTGCAGTACCAGCACAACAGTGTTGCACCAATGGGTCGGTAGGCATGGGAATCCCATTGAGGTCAGCCACGTGTGTGTATATGTGCATGTGTGCATATCTGTAGGGTACACCGGTCAGATTCCACATACTCCTATTACAATACACATTGCCACACAGTAGTACAGATATTTTTGTTGTCGCCCATAGGTGTGGCAATGCAATGCAACACCCTACTATGCCTGTGACATGTGCATCACATGCATATCCCTGTGGTACCATTGTTGTGATATGTAATGGGTTGTTTTTGCGTCATGGCCAATGTGTGATTGTGGGTATGTCAGAGTATCTAGATGGGTTCTAGTGTGTACAATACCGAATGGGGTATGTGGGTGTTGTGTACACTGTCTTTACACCATGGTACACCTGGTATATGGCCCAACTACCGCTCTCAGGTGGCCAATGTCACCATCACCCATACAGGTAACAGAAAACAGGATACGGCCCAGTTACACATGTGCTGTGTGCAGCCTACCTGTAACACACTGGATACATGGACTAGTTAGTTATCAACTATACAACCAGGTCTCTAAGATGTGTGTCCACCCATTATTTGTCGGTCAATGTGTATATGATGGTATGACACACTATGTATTCACCATATACAAACATTACATCCCCATTGCCATATTGTACATGTCTGTGGATGGTCTGCATGTAGCACGTGACCTGGTACACACCTCACCCTATAAATGGTGTTGTGTGTGCAATGACAGCCACACAGTTCAGTAGCACTACATACCCGGGTTGGGGTCTAGACACAGTGTCGCCAGGTCAGGATGTGTGTGTATGTGGATGGGTTGACATAAGGGTGCAGATCATACTTGTGCCAGCAGGTCACTGGTCATGTTTGTACAGCCAGTCGCTGTTATACATACCTGTAGCATGTGTGCAACTGTACACCACATATATCATGGCCATGGTGTCAACACACTGACATACCACTGTGGAATATGACTGAGGACCATCCTCCTGCTGACATGTATGCCTACAGCACAAATGGATGACAGTATGGGGATATCAATTGGTATTACCAACAGCTGGGATGCATCCTAGCTGCATGGCTACACTACCTGACATGTATGCAGTACACATTACCCCTGGCTACATTCTCTACTGTAGTACATTGCAGCACTCTATCACAGTCACCGTGTGCATCAGAACCATGTTATCCTGTCCCTGTATCGATGTTAGGGATGGCAGGGATGTGGCACATGTATCATCATATGCACAGGGTGTGTGAATGTAATCCTAGCTGCATGGCTACACTACCTGACATGTATGCAGTACACATTACCCCTGACTACATTCTACACTGCAGTTCATTGCAGCACTCTTTCACAGTCACCGTGTGCATCAGGACCATAATAGCCTGTCCCTGCATAGATGTTATGGATGACAGGGATGTGGCACAGGTATCATCATATGCACAGGGTGTGTTGCAGGTGCGCCAGTGGCTGAGGGTGGTCCAAACATGTGTCACCATGTGTGTGGGTGAGGGGGTGTGATTCCTTGATTGGGGCGTGGTGATGTGGTGTGTGTCAGTATGGGGATGCCCTAGGTGTGGTTGCATAGTATGTGGGTATGCATGCACACAGTTGTGCCATGTTGCTGCCCCACACAGGTAATGTTGGACAGCTGCAGACCATACCTGGCAGGGTGTGCAGTTCAGTGCCTCCAGCCACGGACATGCTTACTGTGCCTGCCAGGGGTTCCATGGTCACGGGCAGGTACAGACCTTGAAGTGGTACTCTCCCCTGATAATGACATATGTCCACTGGAACCATGTCCCACCTGGGCCTGGCCAGGGCCACATGCACATGCTGTGGTGTGGTGTGGACAGCAGCCCCTGTGGTGTGCTGGGGCTGGTACTGCCACTATGGGAGCGGCTGTGCATCCTGGCATGTCCACATTGAATGCCAGCTGCTGGTGTCTCTGGCCTATGTCCACACGGATGTTACACCACTCCCATCACACATTCTAGCACAGACATACCACAGTCGAGGAGGCCAACCATCTCACCCCACCATCTTTCTATGTCCTCAGTATATTCACGGAAGGCAACAGAAAGTTCATGGAGGTTGCCACTTACAGCTGTGAAAGCAGACTTCTGCAGCCTCAGGACCTGTCTGCAGTGCATTTCCAAATGTGCCTGTGCCTTCATTCCAGCCTGAAACATGCTCCTTGTGGTACCAGTTGTGGTGCCTCTGCTAGGGGCAGGATGACCTGCAGTCCTCCTACGAGCACCATGTTACATCTGCCAATGTGGTGGCCTTCCGGACATTTGGATATGCCGACTGTGACCCAATACAGTTGGCATGGACACCACACTTTCCTGTCCATTGCCTCCAAGCGACAACTGTCCCTCTGCTATGGCCATATGTGATGGGGTTTGTAGGGGCACTGCAACTGTGTGCGGGCTTGGGGTGGCTAGGAGGGTGATGACACATGTTGGTACAGTGTTGGCTTCTGACAACCCCACCTATGCCTCACCTGTACCTTCATCATCATCGATGTCTGTAGGGACACCTACCTCAGTATGGGAGCAGGAGGGACCCTTTTTCAGCAGTACACACACTCACACACACTCACACTGATAGCCACCTCACAACCTCACCTTCCCTGTGTTTGCAGACAGTCCCACAGGCAGTTACATATGTTGCCCTTCCTGCATGGCACTTGCTAATACAAATGCATCACTACAGTCCATTAACATATCATCCCTCCCCATGCCTACATGTGTGGTTACCACACCTGACCTGTTACTCCATCGCATCCCTGATCTGGGTGGAGTAGGCTGTACATGGACTCACAGCCGTCACCCTGTATTTCCCTGTGTATGGGCAGTAATGATGTATGAGGCCCCTATATGTTCTGGGCTGCTACATTCACTACATATGTCACACACCAGAGCCTCATACTGCAGTCTTGCTCAGTCCATGCCACATCTGCTGCACAAGCGACCCAGCATGTGGACAACTGTACTACCTGGATACACTCACTGATGTGCTGTGGTAATTCCCCATTGCATTTGTAGTGCTGCATTTGTGGGTAGCCGGATTCCTATCTCCTGCTGGCAATATGATGTGTATACCTGGTATGTCCTGCACCTCCCAGTGCATGCTCCATGCTACAGCCCTTGTCATGCTATCAGCTGTCCTTTGTTCACATACCTGACAGGTTGTCCTGGTGTCCCTTGTCTCACTCCATGTACGGCACACTCCCAAGGGGAAGTACCACCATATGGTCAGTCCCACTCTCACCTGTGCATACATGGACACACACACACACACACACACACACACACACACACACACACACACACACACACACACACACACATCTGACATGCATCATCCACACTCCACTAGATTGCACCTATGAACACAACCTAGTCACACACACCCCACACTCCTACATGTGGAGTTGCACAACATTTTTACACACAGTCCTCCCATTAGCATTCTGTCAACATGCATTAAACATGGAGCTCAACAGCATGCAGTGCAACAATAGTGACATCATGCAGCAGCAGTATATATGTGTGTGAGGCATGGGCTTTGTTGGTAGGTGATGGCCCCTCCCTGTGTTCACAATGCACCCATGTACAAAGTGTTAGTTTGGCCTGTTCCGCACCCTGCCTTGTACTGTGCACCACACCTCGCAGGTGTAGAAACCATTGATGCATCTGTACTATTGTCTTGGTTATGTCAGCTCCACTGCTCACAGCCCCTGTGTGTTGTAGCAACACATACCTGGGATGGTATGTGAACAGCTATCAGTTGTAGATGCCTGATGTCTGCGTTACAGATCACAACATCAGCAGTGCATGTATGACCAGTACATGACTATTATACTGACAACCAGCGGATCTTACCATGGCTGTGAGGGGTGCCCTACACATGTCCCAGACCTCTGCATGGTTGCAAGGTCTACTCATGTGCACATCCCTTGGAGTGTGCACACTGCTGTGATGAGTGCTGTGGGGTCAGGGTTACATCTGCAATGTTTACTTAACTTTCTTGTGTGCAGCTGCAGCCATGGTGGTGTTGAGTCATACAAGTTCCTACTGTAGGCCGTGTGTCCTGCCACATGTCACATCCCTGTGGACACACTGCACATTGACAAGATGTTAATTATCTTGCATGTGTCTGTTGTACTCTTCTGATACCCCGGTATGGTCTCTACTGTGATGCAGTGCATTTCTCAGCAACAAAACATGAACATATGCAGCATGCAGTATCGGTAGGTGTGTTGGACATGTGCATGGGGGATAGCCCATAGCTATTACATGCCCAGTTAATCATCATGCATGAACACGAACCATACTCACCAGCTACGGGCTGCTGCTGTGGTTGTATCCTGGAGAGACCTACATAGGAGTATGGGAAAGCTGATATCAGTAGCCACAGCTATGGCATTCATAACAAGTGAGTGCAGCATTACATTACATCTACAGTAGAATTACACAATATTACAGCTGCTGCACAACAGTTTATTACTACTACACAGCAGCAGACAAAGTATATGACATCTCAGTTCTGCATGATGTACTTGTAAAGCTGCTGATGCATACACATGAGTGGTGTACCGATGTGCCCTGGGGCCTTACCTGCATGCTTCTCAACTGGTGTGTCATTGGCACCCACCTCCACGATGTGCCCTGCCAGTTGTTGATGTTGTGGCCAGACAGGAGCCACTAGGCTGCTGAGAAGCTCCTCCACATGGGTGAGGGGTGGATGGGTGGGTTATCCACCCTGTTGCAAGGTGATCCCCCCTTACGGCAGCTGTATGCCGATGTACATGGTGAAGCAGGTCAGTGCAATGATGCCGGACCTGTCCATAGCTGCAGTTATGCAGTCCGACATCATTGACCCTGTGGACTAGCTCGTTCCACAGGGTGGTCCTCTCCTGCTGGTCGTGGGCTGTCTGGCCAAAAAGAAGTATGTAGTGATGTACCAGGTGGTCGATGGTGATAGCCGTTTCTCCGGTGCTGTACGCGGGAAGGCAACAATGCGACATGATTCCTGGAAGACATAAAGATGGAAACAGGTATGAGCTACCCATACAGCAGGGTTAACATAGTTCTTAATAATATGTCTCCCCCCACCATATCAGCTACAACAAAATGTTCACAGACTGCAATTGCTATATCAGCTGCTTACCTACCATTGGGGCATATATTGTATTGTACCAAGCTTTGTGCTATGTGTATGTGCCACACTTTGTGCTATATGTTTGTAGCCATGCTCCCTGTGGGGTCACATTATCTTTGCTAGCCTGTTACAGACTATTGCAATTGCATGACATTGTCAGTGCCACTGTATATACGGGTATAAATATACATCTATGTACATATATATGTAGATATATGTTGTACGTTGTTGATATATCTATGTCTATATGAGTGTCTGTATCTGTACACATACACGTCACAGTCAATATCACACAGATATGTGGAGTGCATACAGACATCCGGTCCACATTCTGTAACCGTATTTCATTCACAGCTGCACTGTCCTGCCTTGCTGCAACACAGACAGGTGGCACATGTGAACACAGCCTAACATTAGGATGGTAACTATGGTATGAGATTGCTGGTACGCCTATTACACACCTATGGAATTTGTGCATGTTACATTACACATTCACATGACTGTCCTGCAAGTGCTGTGCACTGACACACGTGCCTATCATGATGGCAGTACATCTGCCAACAGCTTCTCTCCACACTAACATAACATACGCAGATATTATGGCTGACATCTCTGTCATTCATTGCTGATCTGCGCAGTTGGTGGGTATGTCCCACTGCTTACCGGGACATACAGTATTTTCCAGAGCAGTTGTTCAGCAGGACATCATTACAGGGACAACTACATATGGCACATATCAAACATTCTACATCATACATCCTATTAATCTATACCACATCCTACATTAAATTACATACAGTTGTGTTTTACATACCTTTTAGTGTTTGGATGGATGTGACGCCTTCTCGGTTGTGGCCTGTAGTACTGTGTTCCCATTCTGTAAGTTCCGTGGTATACGTTTGTTTTCAATTTCCTTTTTTTGTTGGTTGGTTTCCTCTTCTGTTTTCTTCTTTTTCTTTCTTTCTTTCTTTCTTTCTTTCTTTCTTTCTTTCTTTCTTTCTTTCTTTCTTTCTTTCTTTCTCTCTCTCTTTCTCTCTCCCCCCTCTCCAGTAGAGTGAATGAGTTGGTTTGAATGGATTACAGCATGGCTTTTGTAGGTGATGCACACGATCAGGTGATGGGCTCTGCACCAATCAGTGTGCAACAGTTGCTGACTGTGTGTAGCCTGCTGTGTAGCGATTCTGTTAACCATTGTCATGGCAACCCAGTACTATAAAATGCTTACTCATGTGGGCGTTGTGCCTTCACCTTTCCAGTATGGAGGACATCCTTTCTGTATGTTGGCAGCAGTGTTACAGATGGCAGATTGCAGTACCTACTACAGCGAGGTTTGCAGACACAGGACCACTACACAATCTTAGGTTGTTCCAGACCTACAGACAGAGTGAGTGGTGTTCTTATGTGCTTTGTATATTGCTGGTCTTGCAGAGTTTGCGTGTACATAGTAGTTTAGGATGGAATGCAGTCTGTCTGTATAGCTCTCAACAGTGGGCCTATCCACATGATGACCATTGGATTGTCTGTTTGCTTTTGCCTGTGCACCACACAGGGTTTGTCCTAGATATATCCCTGGCAATCTGTCTGTTGCATGCTATCAGTACATGGCTACTTCCTGTTCTGTTCCTGATGTGTTATTCCTGCATAAGAGTATGTTGCACTGAATCCTGTAACACCAGCAATGTGCAGGGTGTGTAACAGCAATATTACAGTTATGGCCCTGTGTTCCTGTCTCCATCCTCCAAATATATGGCTGGCTTTGTCCTGCTGTGCTATGGTTAGGGGTTTTTCGGTATTGGCCTATCATTATGTACTGCTGGCATTCCTGTTATCATCCCAGTCATATTATGGACGCCTACGACATTTGTTGGTCAGGGTCCATACATGTGACAGATACATAGACATTATCACAAGTAATACTTGCCCCCCTAGGCCTTGACTAGGGGGTGTAACTGGTGGCTGCTGAACTATATCTGTTATTGTTTATTGTTACCTGTCTTGATGGCAAATCCATTGTCCACAGTTGTACAAATTGACGGGCCTGTCCTGGACAGCATAGTATGTTATATATCTGCATTGTCTGCATCTACTTTTCTGTGTGGGCTTTGCATTCCTCACTGATTACATAAGTGCAGATCTATGTGCTGTAAGTAATGGCATACATTATTGTAAAATACACCATTAGAAGTTGTCTGTGTATACATATCTGTGTGTCGCCTCATGCCTAAGAATAGTGAGTGGGCTATGTGTAATTCTGTACCCCTGGTCAAGTGTAAATGTCATATAGTAGGTTATACAGCAAAACAATTTTGTTATACTGATTTCACACTGGAAATAGAATGGTGTGTGCTAGGCTCGGACTTGCTGTCCTCCAGTTATGGCGTCTTACACTGGATTGGCCTCCACATTGCTTAACCAGTGTGGGCATTGCTTACCGCCACCCACACAGGTGTACTCCCACTTGCTGCCGCATACCCCCGTGCTACTCCATGTACATGTTGTTATTATACATGCTTACGTCAGGTGTACATGTCAGGTATGACTGCTCATGAAGGTCAGTGTAAGGTTAAGTGGAATTCCAGTTAGCATTTCTGGTTAGGCTACACTCAGGTATTTGGGTTAGGTTTAGTTATGCCATACCTGTGTTGTAGAGTAGATGTGAATAGTGGAGGTGTAGGCATGTAGGGGAGGGTGGGGTGGGACATTTTAACTGTATAGTAGGCCATTCAACTGATTAGTGGGGGAGCGGTAGTGCAGGTTTGCAGGCTGTTGGGATTTGTATGCAAGGGAGGACAGGAGGTGTCAGTGTCTGTAGTTAGTGTAGGAATCTGGAGTGTTGGGGGTGGTGGACTTTGCAAGGTGGTGATCCAAGTGTGCTTGGGTTTTCCCTTCATGTGTTATTTACATGTGTAGTCTGGGACAGCTGCAGTAATACACCTGGGTTGGGGGTTCCAGATTCTGCCAATATAGTTGTGTGGAGGGTTTCACCTACCTGTGACTGTGAACATTACTATGAATGCAACAGGGGTTGATAGGTAAGTGGTGTTACTGGGCCACACAGAGGGGCTGATAGTGGAGACCTGTCTAGGGATGTGCAGGACGACTGACAGGGAGGTCCACAGCTGGCCATTTCTTCTACAGTGACAGCTGTGTATATACCCTGCATTTGGGGGTACATCTGGATAATCACACTCCTGGGTGGGGTTGAGGACAGCAACATAGCTCTCAACCGATCAGAGAGAAATCTCAACAGACTCAGGGACAAATCCTCAAATATTCAGGGACAATCAGGGACATTCATTAAATATTTGTACTATTAGCTTGAAACTTTTGCAGATTAAGAGAATGTGGCGTAATATAGATATTCTGACGCAATATGTCTATAACTCTAGATTACTATCCTTATTTATTAAGGGCAACTCACCACTTTTTCTTCAGCAGTCACCAGTTTTAAGAGGGATTAAGAGGGACAGACCTACCATTGAAGTCTATATCAGGGACGACCCTGAAGATCAGGGACAGTTGAGAGGTCTGGACAGCAATCATACCTTGTGATGCCAATTAGTTTGGCTTACATGCCTACAGTGGGGTGTTCAACCATGTGTTCTTTGGTGTCATTTAGTGGGTTTGCAACAAAACATCTGGTTATACTGTCCTTTGCCATGTAAACTAGACTTTGCTGCAGTGGGACTCGTACCGGGAGTGGCTGCATGTTATGCGTCAGCTCTGCCCAATGCACACTATTGCTTACATCCCTGGGGTAGTCCACATAGAACCGCTCCAGCCAACACCTGCACAGCTAGGCCCATAACATCATACCCATAGTTTCCAGACCGCACTTCCTCTTCAACAGTCTTCCTTACTCCGGGTGCAGGTTGGGTCTAAACACACCACTACACTCTGCCCACTGTCCACTTCTCGGGACCCATCATATACATTGTCTCGCCCCATGGGTCATCAGGCTTCCCCAACCTTGTAGTTTGGGAACATGGCTGGAAGCCCGAATAGCCATAACATTTTTGGCATGTCCCTCAAGGGACATTCTTGTCTTTGATTTAAGATTAGACTTGGCCGGTCTCTCCCACTGGTAGTATTCTGCCTGTAGTCTGGGAAGCAGTGGTTTGTTTACTTTTATTCTGTGTTTGTATGTTTTACCTGGCTAGCTGGGGGGTTGATGCTATGTGTTACACGTTTGTTGATTGGGACCCTCACCCCCATTGGCACGGCCTGTGAAAACATGTCATTCTTAACTGCTGTTTCATATCCTAGCTATATATATATATATATATATATATATATATATATATATATATATATATATATATATATATATATATATATATATATATATGTGTGTGTGTGTGTATATATATATCTATATATATATATATATATATATATATATATATATATATATATATATATAGATATATAGATAGATAGATATATATCTAATGACATATGGATGTATGGGTGTCTGCATGTTTACATATGTATATGTGGGTATTTATTTATATGTCTATGTATATATACATTTGTACTACAGAGAGGGGGAGGTATATATCTATATAGTTATGGGTATTCATACAGACACATATACCTCTAAATCTTTAGCTACATATCTGGTAAAGTTGGCTGGTATTGCTGGATACTGTGTTTCGTGTGCATACCAGCCAACCTTGTGTGCCACGTATGCTTTGCTTTACCTACGACTGACTCTGTTAGTGTACACAGAGTTACACGTGACACCGGCCATTGGATACGGTGTGCTTAAGGCACTTTCAAGTGGTTGTAAGTGAGTTTTGGCAGAGGTTAGCACTGCTGATTCCAGTCACAGTGTCTTACACACAGTTAGCGTCTCCTTTGCTTGATCTGTGTCGGCGATGCTTCACACTGCCCAAACGCACTTGCACATGTTTACTAGTGCTTACATATGTTTACTACTGCTTATCTGTGCTTACGCCTGCTTACTGCTGGCTTATTCATTATGGCACTGACTCTTCACATGTGCATTTAATGCAGTACTCCAGTTCACATTTATATGTTATTTAGTAGGTTATACAGCAATAAAATGTAAATAAATGTGCGTATACAGATTTCACATGGAAAATGGTATGTGCTGCAGTGGGATTCGAACCGGGCATGCCTGCTTGGTAGGTGGTTGCCCTGATCACTACACTATTGCTGTGCTGCTTCATTTGCATATATCTTCCTTGTTATCCTCTTCAGCCTTTTAAGCTACTTTAACCATAGCTAAGCGATGGGCACACCAGTGCACCTACTGTTAGCTGTACTTGGAGTTTTTGTAATAAATTCAGGGGTTACTTCTTTTTATTTTTATGTCCTGTTGCTGTTGTACATATGAGGGACTGTTGGTGGGGATATGCGGACACCTATGTGCAGTCTCACTTGTTTATTTACAGTTTCTGCTGGTCTACTTTGCAGGGACATGTTTATTCTGTGAGCTCTGCTCTCAGACACGCCCCCTGCACTCGATCACGCTCCATGTAGGATTAGGAGGTCAGGCAGTGCGCCTTTATTAATATGCATGGCATGCTGCCATCCTCCTCCTAAACTGCCACTGTCGTGCAGGACTAGATTAGTCCTGCACAGAAGATTAATGAATCCAGAGGAATGTTTCCTACACATTTAAATCAATTTTGGATGTTTCCGCTGTTTTTCTGCATTTTACTCTTAATATGAACATATAACTATTAATTGCATTAGTTTCTCAGCTTAAAATGCTGTCCAAATGGTTTAGATGTGTGCTAAATGTATTAATCAGTGATGCTACATTTATTTGATCTGTTTTAATAATATTTCAAACTTTCAGCAAACAGACAGTTTTGGCAAGGTGTTTGGGTGATCTATAATTCCCACGGTTCTAGGTAACCTGCCAATGCACACTATTGCTTACATCCCTGGGGTGGTCCACATAGAACCGCTCCAGCCAACACCTGCACAGCTAGGCCCATAACGTCATACCCATAGTTTCCAGACCGCACTTCCTCTTCAACAGTCTTCCTTACTCCGGGTGCAGGTTGGGTCTAAACACACCACTACACTCTGCCCACTCTCCACTTCTTGGGACCCATCATATACATTGTCTCGCCCCATAGGTCATCAGGCTTCCCCAACCTTGTAGTTTGGGAACATGCATGCCCTGCCATAGGTTATCCGTGTAATGGCTGGAATCCCGAATAGCCATAATATTTTTGGCATGTCCCGCAAGGGACATTCTTGTCTTTGTTTCAAGATTAGACTTGGCCGGTCTCTCCCACTGGTAGTATTCTGCCTGTAGTCTGGGAAGCAGTGGTTTGTTTACTTTTATTCTGTGTTTGTATGCTTTACCTGGCTAGCTGGGGGTTGATGCTACGTGTTACACGTTTGTTGATTGGGACTCTCACCCCCATTACACGGCCTGTGAAAACATGTCATTCTTAACTGCTGTTTCATATCCTAGCTAAATATATATATATATATATATATATATATATATATATATCTATATATATATATATATATATATATATGTGTGTGTGTGTGTGTATATATATATATATATATATATATATATATATATATATATATATATATATATATATATATGTAATGACATATGGTTGTATGGGTGTCTGCATGTTTATATATGTATATGTGGGTATTTATTTATATGTCTATGTATATATACATTTGTACTACAGAGAGGGGGAAGTATATATATATATATATATATATATATATATATATATATATATATATATAGTTATGGGTATTCATACAGACACATATATATTGAAAAGTAGCCCATAGCAGCCCATAGCAGAGCATAGTCAACATCCACTATAAATAGCTCACTGCTACTGCTATGCAAGGTTCTAGAGCTGTACTTATCACAAACACTTAAGAACCCAAGTTAAGTACATGATGAACTAGATATACTTACGTAATTGTAACATCTACCTTTTAACTGATACCCATCTAAATAGGCCATAAATCTCAGTCTTATCATTCAGGGTTTACTTTACCCTGGACAATATGGAAGGTCAGCCTACTTGTTTCCTCTTTTTTTGCTACATCATAGCAGTGGGTATTCTGAAACAATGCAACAATTTATACTCACAGGTAACAAACTCTTATTAAACATATATAACTCTGTGGAGCTGCAAGTATGAAAGAGTTACAGAGGCCTCACTCTCACAGAAAAAAAAACTCAAGACTGCTGTGAGCATTGTAGTAGGGCAACAGGACTCAACTGAGCCTTGACACTTAATGTGATGTCATATTTCTTTTTCGGTCTCCTTTCTGTCATGTTTATGGCCCACACCCTAGTGCCTCATGTCCATGCCAAGGCTACCAGCCAGTCTCTATATCCACCCTCCAAACTTACTCTGGTGTATGCTTTACCTGGTCATGGATCCTAAGGATATCCCAAGTCTGAGGGGGTGTTTCTTGTATGCAGTACTCGCCCCCTCCTCCCCTATGGTAATGTGGTCATGTCCAATGGGTGGGTGTGATATGGAGATGTTGTGGTGTACCACACTGCCTCTATGGACTACAACTTCTCCTAATGATGATCCCAGACTCCACCAGGGACTGTCACAGGGCATGGCCACATCAGCACCCTTCCCCAAAGATAGGCATGTCGATCCCTCTCTGCCACATCTTCAGTAACCTGAGTCACTAATCAAACCAAGGTTGCCTGGGTCATAGACATTGCATTTTCCCTCTATGCAATAGAGCAGGATGTGATGTCATATGTTGATGCTGTAAAGTAATCATTACCTAAATCTCTTAGGCCAGTAATGATTAAATCTCAGCAAAATTCAAAATCAGACATCACATCACATAATATATCATCTTTAACAAACAGTCACTGTGAGACAAAGGGTCTCAATTCCATAAACCATATCACACTACAAATATGGAATTTGTAATGATAGGTGACTTCAGGGAAAGGCACACACATTTTCCACTTGGTAGGCTGGACTAAGACAGGTTGACGTTGAGTTGGCTTTCCAGTGCCAGGATCTCAGAATTCTCAAGAGACCTTATAACCCTTGCAACAGAAAAATTAATTATGACATGATAGTGTGATAGTTGTGTTTGTGGAGGTGAAAGACATTGGGCAAAAAAAAATAAAAATTTTGCTCTATACGCATGTCACACATGCATACATGACTAAGATAGTGAGTAGAATTCTCCCTTCTCCATGAATGATGCCTAGGTACAAAGAAAAGATTATTAGATTCAACAATTGCCTAAAATATTTGTACCTTTCCTGGAAGATGGAGTATGTCTTGGCATGAAATGAGATCCTTGACAGTCCTGCTTGCTTTGGAAAGCATGGTCTGTACCTCTCTTTCCAAGGTTTCTATGTCCTGACTAAAGCATTTGATGCCCCATAATGCCCTTTTAGGAAAAGTTTAGTTAATGAACATTACAAAGTAGCAAAGATATCAGTAACAAGGCAGTAACAAATTAAAGTGGCTTTGCTAAATGTCAGAAGTCTAAACATCAAGCTTCTTGACTTTGAGGTACTCTTGCATTTGGATGGCATGCGTATACATGTAATCACTTTAATCTAGTTTAAATGACTAGAAAACACCCCTCCATATCTAGGTCTAGTGCATGTCACACTATCAAACCAAATGGCATCTGTGGTGGTGCATTCACATTTTGGAAGAGACTGTTCAAAAAAGATTCCCAGAAACATGCAAATGATCATATTAAACTATAAATCACACTAAACAAAATCAACTGTCAGTTTGTTGCCTGTTACAGGACTTTCTCTATGACCTTGGAAGTTCATGCCAGGTTCCCAGATTTTATGAATGAATTTTCCATAACTAAGATCTGCATACTTTTGGGATGCTTTTACTACCCAGCATTTAACTGGAGTATTTACACCTCCAGAGTTGTATATGGATATACATTTTTAGACCTAGTAAATGAAAACTCAATGTACTACATTCTTACTAACCCAGTTAGAGGACACACTATTATTAGCATGATACTTACAAATGATGTCATCATCATGCACACACCCAGATGTTTTTTAGGCACCAAAGATAGTTTTGTAGGCATCTGGCTAGAACTGTTAGCACAAGAAGACATGATACCTTAGTCTGGCTATAATAAAGAACTCCAGGGAGCACACAGTCTGGAATATTTCCACGTATGCAGTGCTGCTCTGACATATATGCATCTTTCCTGCTTGTGTAATAATCTAGGCAATGCTTGCCACTTACTGTTGCACACATGCCACTGGTGTTCATGGTCACACTGATGAAGATGCATGATATGTTGTAGACCATGAAAGGGCACTTGTAACACAGGAGTCTATTTCCAGTGGAACACAGAACAAAACATGGTGATGGCATGGACAGCATCTTCCATTTACTCGTTAGTGCAGTAACCACAACTAGGATTTAACTTTTTAACATATGCTCTATGTTAGCTAGTGATGGTGTATCTCAGCAGTTAACATGCCCCATCTACATTTACACTTACCAAGAGAAATGTTGTCTCCATTGTCTTTTGGAATCACATGCAGTATTCTGAATAAAAGCTGTTTTGGATGGCAAGCCTTATTTTGCATCGTTTAATGCTCTTCTATTGGTTCAGTTTATGGGAAATGTGAAAAGTTGGATATTTCTTTTTACTTTACTTGCAAAGGATGCATATAGCTGACTATTCTTTTCCATGACAATCATTGGCATAGACTTTCTATGTTGTACCATCCTGTTTATATAGAAAATATAAACCAGCTCATGGGATGGTTGGAGATTCCTGTGCTGCTACAAATAATAGCAAAACAAACAGACAGAAGCAAAAAAAATCATATGTAACAGAAATAATAGCAACAAAGAGGGTGTTCAAGAGAAATACAAACAACTGCATTATAAGTATTGTTGCTATTAATGGAAAGCATCACATAATCATAAAATCATGGATTATCAGAAGTCTTTAAATGGATCTTTTTCTGCAATTCCTTATCTCTACCCATCAGGTCAATATTCTCCCTCCCATCCTTCAAAACCAATCTGAAAGACTTCCTAGCCAAAAACTGGCTGCTCAAAACCAGGATAAACTATATCCCTAAATGTGTACAATTTCTTGCTCATACCTTACATCTCCTTACTCTCCCTTCGTCATTCACTTCTTTAAATCTACCAATTTCTCTTCCCTGGCTTTCTCCCTAAATATACCATAAGCCTGCTTTTGGTATCACCTTGTAGTGCAATTCCTGTTTGCATTAAGCTAACTTACTTTAAATTTCTCTATAAACTGATTAAAATTTGCCTAACTATTAAATCATTGTCATATAGTTTGTATCTATTATTAAACAATGTTTTCATATTATGTCTAATTTGGTATAATTACTTTAACTGTACATGTTATTTTATATTATTTTTAAAGACTGCAAAATTATTATTCTTAAAATGCTTTGTAATCCTTAGGAGATTTTCTCACCAGGCCCTCACTGAAAATGGGCTTCTACCCAGTCCGACTTTTCCGGTAATCAAATGTCAACAAATAGTACATAAAGAGAACATGTATATATATATATATATATATATATATATATATATATATATATATATATATATACACACACACACGTGTGTATATGTGTGCATGAGCATGTATGTGTGCATGTGTGTGTGCATGCAAAGGAGACATAAAACAACAATCAGCCTGTCCTGCCATGCAGTATTGCAGATACAAATTAATGTCTGGGGTTATTTATCCAGACCAACATGTGTCTATGGTCAGAGATGCATTTTGATAGCTGAGAACACTGTAGATATAGAAAGTAAATAAGCTACTCTGACAGACATATTTTAATGTCAGGTGAAAGGCAAAGGGCAGTCGATTATTTTCTAAGATGTGAAATATTCAGTAAACCATAATGCTGATCTTACATATATTGCCCATGCACTGCTGTAGTTGCACTACCGGGCAAGGCACTGCAAACAAAATGCGTTTCATGCTCACAGCCATGTGCATGGGGGTGAAAGTTCAACACACTGGCATGCACATCAATGTAAGACCAAACCGGCTTCACACAGAGAGACATGTTTCCACCTACACAGGAGGAAGCTTGAAGAAACCCTTCTAACACCGCACAGTCATACTGCTACATTTGAGCTGTGCCCGTACTGACAGATGTGGCACTAGTTTATTAAAGTTATACATTATTCTGTAATGTCTACTACTATTACTATTAGAAACATTGTACTTTTATGACAGAAAGTATACTCACCCCAGTGCCCTCTTCTAGGTACTGTCTGCCCCTGTGTACTATCTGTTTCTTTGGATCTCTTCAGGGTGAGAGACACAAAAAGAACATAATATAAATTTGATGTTGACATGCAGTGGCAAGTTATCTGGATAACTATAAGAAGCTAAACTTACAATATGGAGGTGGTGATTGAAGCATAACTTTTCCCTCCCATCAGCAAAGGAGTGCAGGAATGTGACACCTCATGTCATTGTAATAGTTAAGGCACTGTTCCTCCACATTTGGATGTCAATTGCATAGGTGACAGCTTTGCCTACTCCATTCCAGTTATGTACTCTGTACAGTAGCAGGTATAGCCATCTTGGAGTAGCCTCAGACTGTGTTCCTTATGGAGGATGTCATGAAGAAACTTGGACTGCTCATCATGCAATCTCTGTACGCTAAAAATGCAGTACCCTCTCCTTCTCCTGCCATGATATCTCACTTTAAAGAATATCAAGGGAAAAAATAGATGATTGCCACCCACAGCAATTCTCACATGCCTATCATCAGAGCAGCAATGGGCATTGACCAGCACCTCATTTATGTGTTGAATGGCAAACTCAGAAAATATGGGTACCATATTATTGTTTCCAATAGCACCTTAAAGTGTGAAATATGCCAATCATCTATCCCAAAGTATACTGCTGAGAATGCAAGCTCTACGGTAGCTCCATTTCCTCTTAAAATAGTTGGCTGCCCACATGAGTGGAACTGGCCACAGGTACTCAGATGTGTGCATATTATCATGTAGAAATCTTCACAATGTTTACTAGGTTTGTTTGTAGCACAAATTGAGTGATTAAAAAAATGAGATAATCCTTAATTTGCATAATCACTGCAGTTTAACAGGGTGAGTCTACATCTCAGACAGTCAGCGCTATCATGTTAAGGAAGAAAATTTAGAGCACAGACTTATAGCCCTGGTGGTAGTTTATCCAGTTCTCTTTCAGGCACTGCAAACACCCCTCTTCTTCTGTAAACGATGATAACTGTGCCCTGCCTTTGTATTTTCTTAGTCAGATTGCCTAGGAGTACCAACATTTGGGTGATAGTTTTCCACACATTGACAGAGTTTCTGCATACATACTTTATATGCCTGTAACTCTATCGGTCTCTCTCTCTCTGAATATATATTATATCTATCTCTATATGTATGTATGTATATATCTATATTTATATATATATATATATATATATATATATATATATAATATGTGTGTGTGTGTGTGTGTGTGTGTGTGTGTGTGTGTGTGTGTGTGTGTGTGTGTGTGTGTGTGTGTGTGTGTGTGTGTGTGTGTGCACGCATGTGTATAGATAGACAAACAGATAAAGATATAAGCATACTATTCTGCATAGGCATTTCATGTACATATTTTATGGGGAGGGTTTGTTGGTTTGTGGAAATGTCATGCATCATTGTGCAAGGCAGCAGGGATGAGAGCTTCCTGCAGATACGAGTTACAATGACTGCTGAAATCTCAAGCACATTTGTGAAATTCATTTTAACTTAACATGGCCACATAGCCGAGATCAGTTCTAAAGAGAGTGAGGCATCACTGCATCACATTGAGATCTTTCTGAATCATTCCTCCTTTTTGTTTTGCCTTATTATCATATGCAGTGCTTCGTTATACAGTAATTAGCATACAACACAACCAGGCACATTATTTGGCCTAGCCATATCATGTAGCTGAGTTTTTTACATTTTACCCTTGCTGTGTGTAGCCATTCATCACACAAATTGTCTTAGCCCCAATGCAGACATTTTTTTGAATCCATCTGTATGCTTCCTCTTCCCTTCCTGACTGATTGCTACTCTTGCTTTGGTACTATCCTGTCTTTCTGAGTATTCTTTTTTCACTTATTTCTTCCCTGCCTTATTGGAGTTGACTATATGAACAGCATTGCTAGATATCTGTATTCCACTTCTTCTTTACATCATAACATTTTAACAGCCTCCATATCATCTCTGATTGTTTAGTTTTCCTAACACTACTTTCTTTCTTATTTCTCTGTCCCTGTCTGTCTCAGTTGCTGTTCTATTCTAAATACTAATTTGTTTATTCTTTGGTTATCACAAAATATTACTTCAATGAAAATGTGGTCATTATGGTGGATCTCACCATATTCCACACAACTTTGTTCTTCCTTTCAAACTGAATATAATCATCTAAGTTAAAAGATTCAGAGTATCTGGGTAGGTGGATTAACCATCCTATACATTTAGATAGTCAGTCTTCATGCCCAGTTCAAAATTATCTCTCATTTCATGAACATCTGGGAGTTGTGTGCTTGTTTAAAGTTCAAAGCAGTACAGACCATAAAGGTTGTTTTTTTTATTATTATTTTTCATGTCAAAATATTTTTTTCTATAGCACAGACTAGTGAATATGAATGTTCAATCAAAATATGATGAAAGTGCTATTTCTATTGTGGCACCACGTATGTTTAGGTTATTTCCATTACCTAGCCTTACTACAACAATTTTTGTCTCATTAAAAGTTAATCTGACACCTTATTACATTTCCAGACATTCTTCTTCACTTAGAGTAATTTGTGATATCTTTACACAGCTGGAATTATCTAATTAACATATATCTACCCCCTTCCCCTAATTTACATATTTTACTTGACAGCATCCTACACCTATCCTCTTCCTTATTGCAATTACATTTTCTTCTCTAGCTCACAGCATCTTTCCTTCCTAGCTTTTAGTACTCTCCCCCTTCTACACAATGACTACTTATATTGCTTATATATGTCCTCTACTTTATCTCATTTCTAACCACTCATCTAACACTTTTTCATACCTTTTTTAAAAATATCTTCATCAAAATATCACTTGTGATATAGCCAGATTTGCATTCATCTAAAAGTAATCAAACTGAATTAAGAAATTAACATTAACAAATGTTATGCTTCACATATATTGCTATATATCATGTAACCTATGCAACATTACATAAATTATTCAATTCCTGACCCTTTTTTAAACAAGAAACATCTTTATTAAACCATCACTTATGACATAAGCAATCACAGTTATATAAATGATATCAAACCACACCATCACAATCCTAGTTGCAAGCATTTTACATCAAAACCATACTGATAAACTCGCAGTAGCAAACATTATACATCATTTATAATCTACCCAATCATTTTTAGTCAAACATTATATTACATAGCTCATTTAAGTCCTACCTTCTTTTAAACCTTATTCCTCCCCTGTATGTATTGTTCCCACAATTCCCATTTTTTTGTAGTGTGCCCCTACCCTTTTCTAAAGATATCAATTCCAGTTGTTTTATCTCTGTAAGTGTATTCACTACTTCTAATATAGTTTGTCTAGATTTTGATTTCTGTTTTCTAGTAATTGCCTTTTTGGCATCCAATATATTTAGACACAATGGGGCCTTTCTTTTTTGCATACCTCCTTTTCTACCCAGCAGCCCACTTATTTTCTTGGGGACTACCCTCTTGTCCTTCCTTTAATAGTTTATTGCCTTAAGCCTACCTATTTCCTTGGTTACTAACCTCTCCTATCTCTTTAACTGATTCTTGCTCAAACTGTCAGTAAAAGCTGCTGTATATATTTAATTTCCTGTTCTTATTCCATTGTATAAAATTGTCAGTTTTCTGTTGCTTACACTATGTGTAATCCATTGTGGATACCCTATTTAGACTGCTTTGATGTATAATCTCTTTTCTGTACACCCTTTTTAAATGTACCATGTTTATGTCTGGAATTATTTTCCATGGGCTTCAGCTCTCCAGTTAGAATTTTTCAGTAAACAAATACAATAAATGGCTAAACAAACAAAGAAATAAGTAAATAAAAAAAAATATATATATATATATATATATATATATATATATATATATATATATATATATATATATATATAACTCTGGATTTACAATTGTGTCAATTAACTCTTAAAAAATGCAATCTTTTACATTGTGATAACTGCTCCCTTGTATTAATATTATAATTCTGATAAATAACTTGCTAGTCTAATAGCCATCAATTCCACTGCTAAAATGAAAAATTCTAGAGATAACAGATAAATGTATTCTGTCTGAGTGAATGCTGACTAAGTCTGATACTTCTTCACTGATGAGAACATAAAAATTAGGATTCTTGGTATAACATTTCTATCCACTATAGAAAGCTGCAGTGACATTTCCTCTTGTGTTCATAGAATTAGGATCCTTTTTTTTAAATATCAAAATGTATCATATTTCCTGCTTCCTCTTTTATAAAGCATCTGCATGAATGTAACTAGAATACATCAATTATCTGATATCAATTTACCCTGTAGAAAAGCTCTTGGTACTGGTTAACTCTACCTGGGTAACACCTTTTCTATTCTCTGCTAACATTTTGGATCACATTTTCACAGTTAATCCAATTAACTATATTAGTCGATAGCAGCCCATTTCTAAAGTGTCTGATTTACTCTTTGAAAGAGTTGCAATCCTAGCCTTTGACATGGTTGGCATTAGGTTTTATTGAAGTTGACTTGTATGATACAGGAAGGTTTTTGCTTGTATTAGTGGCACACCCTCCACCCACTCTCCTGTTTTAAATTCTGTTTGATTAACATCAGTTCCACTCATTTAGACATTTTAATTGAGAGATAGCTTAGCTAATTTCATCTACTTTGCTTATTTTTGATTTGCCTAATATTTTTGAAGTCTACTTTTCCATCTATACATTTGCATATCATTTTTACGACTTCCTGTTTCTTGTATAGCACAACAACCAATAAATGTTCTTAAACTGTTAACTTTTTTTCTTATCCCTTTCTACTATCTTATCATCTGCTCCTGCTCACTTAATAGCTTTATTTCATTTTTTTTCTTTAAATATTTATGTAATGTATTTGACATTTTCTTCTAGATTAACCTATTAAAGCAAATTTGACTACATCCCACCAAGCTAAAAAAATGTTCACATTATGCTGATTTATGATTTTTTGTATTTAGTATATGTAGCTGTATTCACACAATGCACTTAATTTTATGTTGGCAAGACCAATATGATATTAAAAAGTTAAACTTAAATAATGCTTTAGCAAAAAAAAAATGTTATGGAGATGGGTGCTGTGCATACTTTTAAATTTTGTGTTATTAATGGCATAAAGAGAGGAAATATTGTTAATAAAACAGAATGAAAGAAATACACATGGATAACTAGTTTAATTGCAATATGTTCACTGGTTTTGAATGAAACTTGCTCTTTAAAACAATTTTATGGTTGAAGGGTTTATATCATTAATCATATGGGATGTTATGTTTGTTTAAAGTTTCTGTGCTAGATTTTAAAAACTTGCTATAGTCTATTTTTATATATGAAAGTGTGTACTCATTTTATTTATTTATTTATTATATATAACATATTTATATGTTATTATATATAACATATTTATATGTTATTATATATATATATATATATATATATATATATATATATATATATATATATATATAATAAATATTATTATATTTGTTTCTGTGAATTCTATTGTTCTGTTTTGTTTTATTTACTTTATTTATCTTAGAATACTGAGTGTGTTATGGAAAGCATTTGCTTTATTAAAAGTAAAAACATAGGGAGCTACCAGGATGAAACACTGAACTGTCAGGTTATTTTCAGTCAGCTAAGTTTCATAGGGTTGCTCTTACTTTGTCTAACCATTTTATTCCCTTGACCAACCATCACTACTTTGTTGGAGGAGTCTAAATTTTGTAAACAGTTGTCAGAACAGAATCACTTTGTTTACTGCTTTTTATTTTTGCTTCAAACCTGATTTTGTAGGAAGTTACATTGAGTGACCTCTGTTGAGCTGATTGCCTGCCTCCCCTGAAAATACTGAGATCTCAGTATTGTGCATTTTCTTTTTCAGTGGACCTGCAGTGATTGATTCTCACCAGTTCCCACTTCATTTTCCATTACCAAAAGCTGGACATTCAGTACCATGTTGCCCTTTCTCCTGAAGTAAAGTAGCTTATATGCATGATAACCGTCACATCTACTTATTATTTTGTTATTCTTCCACTGAACCATATATGCAGGATATATCAGTGCACCTTCTTCTCTAATCTTTACACTTTGACTTCATAATTTTCTCATATTTATTCTATAGCTCATTGAAATAATTTTCAGCAGCTTTGCTGTTTTTTCCACAGGAGGCAACTGAACAATGTTAGACGTTCTTCATTAGGCAATCCCTTACTGTACCTGATTCTGTTGCTACCAGTAGATTTAGTCTGACAAGACCAGTGGATCAAATCTGTATATTCTATCACTGCCTGAATTACATTGCATGGGCAGATGCATCACTTCAGTGGTATATCTGGAAAGAAATATCCTAAATCTGTATCAGTTTGATGGTGGTACATCTATTACTCTCACACTGGCACATATTTAGTGTTTCTCAAGATCATCTACATTTGCTCTTGTTCCTCTCAGTAAACTCACACCAGGTACTTTTTCCAGTCTCCTTCTTATATTTTGCTTTGATAAACTGTTTAGTCTGATTTAGAATCATGGTTTCTGCTTCAGACAAGAGTTCATTTTATTTTATTGCTGTCTTCTTACAAGCCTTGATTTCCTTCATGACAAGGAAGGATTTTTTTTAAAGAGGATGACAATCTTGTCTGGAAGAAAAGATTCCTTTTCAGTAATATTCCTTCAATTCCTGCCTCTAACCTTGATGTAACGGATTCAAAAATATTCCAGATTTTCATTGATGTAATAAAATGTGTACTCTTGTTATCTGACAGATTCCTAGTTTAAACTGTCATCTCTTTGATCAGGAGATATTGCCCCTGGACTATGATATTTTATTGTCATAATGGTAATATTGCTGCTGAGTAAAGTGTATCATTTTTTATGCTAATTTTGTAAAATTATAAAGAATTACAAAACTCACCTGAATTCACTTTTAACCTATTCCTTCTAAGAGTAAGCCCATGCAGTCTAATTGATTGTTGGACATTGTGCTGTCTATTATTAGCCGGGCAAATAATGGACATCAAATTTCCAGTTTAGATTCCATTGTGTAAATGCTGGCAGAAGGCATTCCATGTATGGACATCGATAATTTAAAGATGTTTATAATAGGTCAAGAAGTATAATGGTAAATAATATTATGTTCCCTTAAATAAGAATACTCACATTTTTCTGTGGTGAACCAGATTTGTTTTATTTAGTACGGCACAGTATACATGAATTACCAGATGATACCATTAAAGGGTTTCCGAGCAATTTGTTGCAACAGGTAAAATGTCATATATCTTCAAGTATGAGTCCACCACTTAGAGTGTTTACTTTCATTAGATAATCATTAGGCAATCATGCTTAGTCAATGCCCTGCACTCCCAAAACATTGTCAAGCACAGCAGCACAAGTCAGAAAATGAACCATATCTCTGGCACCCAGACAATGTCACTGTGCTTACACACATGACTGTCACTTAATAGCACAGATTGACATAATTATGAATAAATGTAGTGAACTGTGGTATGGTAGCTTTGACAACAGATATAATCATTTACAGCAAAAACTGTCATGAACTGATAATTGCTTGTTTGGTATAGATTTTGTCACTGTACTGATACTATTCATTGTACCTGTTAACAGAAAAACATGCCAAACCAAATGAGCCATTGAAAACTTTAATTCAATATATAGCAATAGCTGTTTAAACATGTAACCAATAATTCATGCAATGACACAGTCAACAACTGTGCACCTTTAAGACCACCTACTCCAGCTGGAGTAACAACCTAGTCCAGAAGAGAGCATAGTGTCTGCCTGCACTAACATTCCACTAAGTTGTAAAGAAGCTTGATGGCTGAGAATAGCAGGTGGAAGTGGAAAATTGGGGATGATTTCCACTGCAGTGGCCATCCCAGTTTACCTGATAGGGATGGGTGGGAGGGTGAATGTCCAACCTCTCAGCTGAGTGTGAAGAACAAATATCAGCTGAGAATATTTAAAGAAGAGACTCCACACCTCACTCAGTCTCAGGTTACAACACCATTCATGAGCATGGCAGATGTCTGCATGTGACCATTAACAACACAACACACAAAACTCTGGGGGGTGGCTAGGATGCTAACAGGCTAGCAGCAGATTTATCCTGCTCTGCTACTATATTTTTAATTCTGACAGGAAATTATATTTCTAAGTTATCCTATTTGATTTTTAAACAAGTACTACTACAAATTTGAGTTGTCCAGAAGGATAATATCATTTTTTTATATATTGTTATTTTCCTGTCATGCTTTTGTCTGGAAATTTTCTATATTTATAGTCCTGAATGAGTTACATAAAAATAAGCTCTCAGGATTCATCTTTGAAAAAGAATTCAGTTGGTTATTACCAACATACAAGAATGTTCCTTGAAAATGGACAAATGGACAACAAATTAGGCAACTTTAAAGAAAAATGCTCAAAACAGATGGAACAATTCAAGTCTCTAAAATAACAGAAAATACAAATATCTGGAATAGAGGATGCTTTAAAAGACATGCAAGGGAGATTATCAGAGCATGAAAACAACACTGAATTTTACTGAAACAAAATAATTTACTATTTTACAAAATAGATGATCTAGAAAACAGATCTCAGAGAAACAACATTCATATCTTTGGTCTGCCTTAAAAAATAAAAGTGGGAAGTAGGACAAACTTTTTAACATCCTTTTTCCCTAAAACTCTTGATATGGCATTGCAAGAGCACATATGTCCTTGGTTACCTCCTCCTCTAAAAACAATCCACCACCAACATCTACTATTGTGAGATTTTTTTTCATCATAATACAAATAATTAATCGCAAAAGAGCCTGGTCAAAATCTCCTATCAAGATAGGGGACAAAATAATAAGGTTTGACAAGGATTATTTTACTGCTGTGATGTCCAAGAGGAAATGTTTTCTTCCTTTAATAAAAGAACTTAAGAAAAGACAGATTAAGTCCATTTGTTTGTTCCATCCAGACTTAAAGTATTTCTTCCTAATGAAACTAAAACATTTGAAGATTTAGACATTGCTATGACATTCTTGAAATAAAAAGAATATATAACAGATTAAATAGAAGGTATGGACTGGGAAAACATATTTTTGAAAAGACAAGCCGAAAGAAATAGTCTAAAAATTAATGAAAAGAAAAAGAAACTACAAGAAAAGTGACTCTTTACTTAATATCTAATAGTAGTTAATATAGTATACAGCTATATTTGCCTAACAATAACTTCATATATTTTTCTTTTAAACATAATCAAAAAGGAAACTTGGATGAATTCTTTACTAAGGTAATTATTTTTCATTCTATTTTTTTCTTCTTTCTCTAACTTGATATTTAAAAGTAATAATAAACATATTTATAAATCTAGAACATTTTTTCTGCATAGATTGGGAATAAATAATTAACAATTCTTTTATCCTTATTATTTCTTTAATATTTGCTTTACTTTGGTGTTCATTTTGCATACAAGTTTCCAATATCAACATTCTTATGAAATTTTTATTTTAATTCAATTAGGCAATTAATCATAGTCAAATTAGATTTTTAAATGAATCGGCCCTTTTTAGTTTAATTTATAAAGTTACATATTACATTGTTGCGGTAGCGTTGTCGCCTCACAGCAAGACGTTGTCGTGTTTGATTCTTAGCTAGAGCGTCTTCTGTGTGGAGGCATGCTTGAATGGGCGTGCCTTTGTTGAAGGTTGTGCATCAGGACTGGTAACTCGGCACATAAAAATCCACTACCAAACATTAGCGGACCGGAGTTCCGCTGTGGTGACCCCCTAACCAGGATAAGCTGAAAGACACAACAACAACATATTACATCTTTTTAGAAGTGCCCAGCTATCAATCAATGTTGTTACTTAAATATAGTGGTATATGTTTTCTATCAATCTAATATTCCTTTTGAAAAGATGTGGACTTACCTGTTGGTGTTTTTCTTTGTTTTTAGGTTACTGGTTTCTGTGTATGGCACTTGTGTTGTGTGATCCTGCAGTTAAATTGTTTTCTTCAAGATCATTAATATGGTCTCTGATGGGGGATTAGCTATGATGCTTGTTCTTGGGTTTTGTTTTTATATATTTCTATTATTTTTTGTTTTGGAGATTTTGTATAGATTGTTTGTGGTCATTTTATTGCATTGCTGGTTGGCAATGACATCTGTGGTGTGTTGGTATATCTATGGAGACTGCGGAGGAGTGGTGTGCTTATTTGATTGTTGTGAATTAATGGAAAAGCCTTAATAGTAGGTTGTGCTCAATGACTCTATCTAATTTTGTGCTATAAGAGCTCAAACGTTTACTTCTGTAGTTGTTGAAGCTTCTGGGTTGTTTTGCCAGCTTGATTTTACTGTTGTGGTTGCAAGCTTCTTCATGTAATAGTTTGGACTTTAAGTTCTGTATTTTGGTTCTGTAGTCATCACTGAGATCAGTGCGGCATTTACATTTGACATAGTGGGTCAAAGGGTAGAAACATTAAAGTTAAAGGCATCACTCATTTTAATTAACAAACAGTAGTAAAAAACAGAAAGGAAATGTTTAAAAGGTAAATGTGAAGACTGATTTATTTAATGAAATAGACCATTAAACCCTTTACTTTTGAAGAACATTGTACTTATGTTGCTATGTATTTCTATAGTTATACCTTCTACTCATTCTATGATTGTGTCTCACAGTTAAGTGTCACTCTTCCTTAAAAATATACAGTGATATTGTGGTCTATTTAAACAAATTGTTGTGACAACTTCCTATCTTTTGATATTATAAAGTGTGTTTTTACATTCAGAGTCAGAATATTCCAGTTATAGTACATTGAGATATGTTTCAAATATTAACAGATAAGACTTTTTTTAAATCTCATTAGAACAGGACAATGTTTAATAGATTTAATTCCTCAATGGCCTCTGGTACATCACAACATTTTAAACAGAGTACATTTTTATCTTAATATACAAAATAGTTATAAATGATTTATTATTTCAGACACATTTAGATTTTGCTCATTACAGACAAAAATAATAATGAAACAGTGGTATATTTGATTGTTACAAATGAAAGATGTGAGGTTTACGGTAAAATGATAACACTAAGACTAGAGAGATTGTGAACT
Source organism: Protopterus annectens (assembly GCF_019279795.1). NCBI lineage: Eukaryota > Metazoa > Chordata > Ceratodontiformes > Protopteridae > Protopterus > Protopterus annectens. Next base: position 1,487,293,051 of record NC_056728.1, on the reverse strand, counting down.
AGTTGGCAGTGTATTAAAGACAGAAGTTCAACTATCTCATTAGTAAATGGCTGAGCAGATTAGAATACTGGAATTAAAATGATGTTTGTTTTTATTAAGTTCTATTAATTTTGCTTCTCTGTAACATGAATCTTATTGGTAGCTTTTGAGATGCGCTGATTGTATTTCTAGTGAGTACCACTTTATTAAGTTATACTTATATATGATGAAAATATACAATAATTGTTATCACTATTTGAATTGTGATTCACACAGACTTTTTAATATGTACACTTCATTCTTTATTTGTTTGTAAAAGCTCTATAATTGTGTGTGTTATGAGAAATACCCTCATCTTATTCAATGAAGACTACAGTGAAATGCTAATTTCAATTAAATATTAAACCAGGTTCACTATGACATTTACTAAACTTTAAAACACAAATCCACAATTTTGGTCCTACAAACAAAGCTACTTAACATTTAGCTTGGTTTATTTTTTATGTGAAGTAGATCCTTGATTCCAGTGGACAGACTTTAAGCTTTATTTAGATCAGACATAACCAAGTGTACATACACACCACATATATTTATACAGGTGAAGTAAAATATAGCAAAGTTTCATAATATTACAATAACACTATCACAGATAGTAAAATGAAACATGCATGTTTTCTAGATAACAAAAAATGGGTAAAACTCATACAGAATACAAGTAAGTATCATTCTAACATTAAAATTTTGATTCAGAGGAATCAGAAGCTCCATATGTACAAGAATAAGTACAAGATGAATTAATAGAGAGAAAAAGTAGATGCGAGAAGTAGAAGCAAAGAAAAAAATGGATATGAAGGTAGAAAGGAGGGTATTGAACTGAAAGAAAGAAACAGGCATAGAAAAATGATGCAATGCACTAAATACTGTAAATTAATTTAAGGGAACTAAAGACTATATAATACTGGAGATATTAAATTGCTAGTATTGCAACTGGTGATGTTTGGTAAGATATAGCTGAATTTTTAAAGGGAGGTAGTGGAAGTTTGGGATGAGTAATAAGATTCTCCTATATCAACACGCATGGATAGTAAAATATGAACATTCACCGCATTCATAGACTGTGTACAAATCTCTAGGTTCATGGTACCAAAACAACTCATATAAGTGGCACCAAAAAGATACTGAAAATACTTTCATTTGTATCCATACTTAAGAACATAGCCTTCACATATAAAGTTTCTATATCAAATATAGATTTAGCACCATCTACTGTTAATGATATTTTAAATTCTCAAGTCAGCTTGCAAGTACAAGACAAATGAGTACAAAATGCATATATATATATATATATATATATATATATATAGATATATATATAGATATACAGATATACAGATATACATGCTTATGTAGAGAAAGTGAAAGGGAGATTTACACATTTAGCAGCTTGATAATAAAGAGAGATGTTTACTCTTAATACAGTCTAGCATACTACTTTAAAGTTTGGAATCCTAATGTTAGAAAATGATTAATCATACTATTTACTTTGCTTAACCAAATAATATACCTGTGGCTTACAACTGAAATTGAGGACCATAGTCTTCAATCATTTAGACAGAAATAAATTGCACAATTCTAAAAATGTTAAAGTGTTGAAATTTATCTGCTTACTATTCAAGACTATATATTACTTTACTCAAGTTTGTCTATTTTCAATACACAAGTGATTTGCCTTAGGTACTACATGTTTTTAAATTTAGATCAAGCTTATATATATATATATATATATATATATATATATATATATATATATATATATATGTATATATATATATATATATATATATATATATATATATATATATATACTGTGTGTGTTTTTTGTCTTTCTCTTTAATTAAATATAATAATGCATAGGCAATATAAATAAAGAAACTGGTTTTAACTTATTTAGAAAAAAATAATAGTTTATTGAGTTTGTTTTAGAGTTTGATGTTTATATAAATAGCATATCATTTTTCTAAAGTAGCAGAAGGGTATTGTATTTACTCATATTGGTGGGTGGAATAGTTTGGATAGATTTACTATTCAAATAAGGAATGTTAGACTCTATGAGGGGAATGAAATTAAAATAATTCTATGTTTAACTTTTTGTAGACTATTCTTTTTTTATTAATGTCTACTACCACTTTTATAATATGCATACTTAAGAATATGAAGTATGTTAAATTTATAATTGATGATAAGCAGTTCAGGATTTCTGTGAGTGGTTTATTGTTAATATTACATTTTGGAATTATGATGTTATTAATTTCATTTTTGTTGTGACTGCTATATGACATATTTAAAGTGCATTTATATTAACATCAATGGATGAAACAATAGTGCAAAAGAAGTAATTTAAATAAATTTCTAAAATGATTTACTTCCCAGATTATATTTTGCAAGATCTCATTTGTCACAACATGATATAGCTAGACTTATTACCAAATATTATACTGTACTGAGTAGTTCTCAGTACAGCCAGAAAAAAGAGAGATAGCTATCTTATGGAGAAATTCTTGACCAACACCCAAAATATTAAATACATATAGTGACAATAAAGGTATGTTTTGTTCAGTAACAATAGAAATTAAAATGAAACTATATACTCTTATTAATGTGTACTGGATACTTGGTATAGGTGTCAAAACAGTTAAACATTAATTCGATCAGATTATACAAATCTCAAAAGGTAATATTATTTTGGCAGTAGATTTAATTGTGTATTAAAAGATGAAGATTCTAATATCACCAGAAAATGAAGAATACCATCTTCAGCAAAAGCATTATTAAATTTAATAGATTTATTTCAGATTAATGATATTAATGTATTTTCAGAACGAGAATGAATTTTTTACTCACTTCTTACATAAATATGGATCACAATCAGGAATAGACAGAGAATATGTTTCTAATGGATTAACCACTAGAATAGACAAGGTGAAAGTAGTCTTTTCTCTGCTTTCTGACCACAATGCGATAACATTTGAATTTATATTAAACACTAATAATAATATTCCCAATAAAAGGATACCAGCTTATACAACTAAATTAAAGGATTTTAAAGAATTATTTAATAAAGAAATTCAAACCTTCATTGAAATCAACTATATGTTGGATATACCTGAGATTTATTTATGGGATGATTTAAATGCATATTTAAATAGCAAAATTATGAACTGGTATGCTCTAAAGAAAAAAAAAACATGAGATAAGGATTTGATAGGTTGACAAGAAAAAAGTGATAAGCTAAAGCTTGACAACCAAAAAGGAAATGACAACCTGACAAAAGAAATTAAGACATTCTAAAGTAAATACTTAGAAATTTGAAATAGTAAAGCTATATTAAATTTGGAAAATGTTAAATTAACTATTCTATAAATCTAAAATACATGGCTAAATTAGTTTCTAGAACAAAAATGCTTATTAAATCTAATTCCATTAAAGAGTTATATTCTTCTGATGGCAATAAAAAGGTTACTGAAATAGAAAACATCTTAAGGGTATTAAGAACTCACTGCAATAAAATCAATCAATATAATCCAACAACGGATTCAAAAGAACTAATTAAAACTTTTATTAGAGACTATACTAAAAACAGGTTGATTGAATAGCAAATTACATTAATTGATAGACATATATAAATGTCTGAACTTAAAAATCAAATTAATAAATTAAAACCTAACAAAGCTCCTGGTAATTGTGGCACAATATCAGAACTTTATAAACTTATGCCTAAAGAAGCTTTAAATATTTTACTTAAAGTATTTTTAAGTCAAAGATTTAACAAACATCCCACCATCATGGAAATACACATTTATTTCTCTGACTTAAAGTTGATAAAGATCCAGCAGATTGTTCCTCTTGCAGACAAGTTTATCTGCTAAACATTGATTATAAAATATTTATAGCTATACATGCTACTAGAATTCAGCAATCTCGTCCATATATGATTAATAATGATCAAACTGGATTCATAATAAACAGGAATACTTATCATAACATTAAAAGAATATTAACCATAATTGATTATACAAACAGTAGAAAAGATTATTTAACATTAATAAGTTTAGATATTAATAGTGCTTTTGACTCAGTTAATTTGGAACACCTTTTATTAGTCTTAGAGGCCTGTAATTTCTTAAATAATTTCTTACAACTTATAAATCTCCTTTATGAAAATTAGTTTGCTTATATAAAAATTAGTTTGTACATTTCAGAGTCAACGTTGATGTCTAAGGGAACTAAGCAGGGTTGCCTCTTATCACCGCTGCTCTTTACCTTAATTATGGAACTGTTTGCCAACTACATTGTTTGCTGGGGATATCCTTTTGACTTTAAATGATAATAACAGTCCTCTTAATGCTGTTTTAATAAAATAAAAGTTTTTCAGAATAAATCTGGACTTCTTTTAATGAAAACAAAACAAAAATTGCACCTATAAATTCAAGCACTTATAATTTCTTAGAAAGATTCTCTAACTAAATTGTAGAAAACAAAAAATAGCTATTTAGGGATAACTTTAACAGACAACATTAAAAATATAATAAATGTAAAGTATAATAATAGTTTAGTTGCTATACATATTCTTATTAATAAATGGAATACGTTTTTTTTTCTATGGAAGAGAGAATTACTTTAAAAAATTATTCATCCATTCATCCATCCTCAACCTCTTTTTCCCATTTTGCACATGGGGTCAGGGTGGCACTTCAACAGTGACAATCACCTCAAGCCAAGTTTTACACTGCCAAATGGCTAGCACTGTCATGGTAGTTCATCCATATTGTGCCACAATTACCACTCGCACACGACACGCACCTATGGCCAATTTAGAGTGTCCAATCCACCTACTGCATGTGTTTGGAGTGTGGGGGGGCTTAATAAAAAATGTAACTTTTACATATTTATTTTAATAAAAATTATTATTTTGCCAAAACTTTTACACACAATATAATTTCTATCTCTCCCTCCTTCAAAAAAAAAAAAATACACACACACACACATACATATAGTTTAATGCCTTACTCTTGAGAATCCTTTGGTATCCCAATAAATATAGATTAGCTCTAAATTATCATATAAGAGATTGGTCTTTTGGTGGCATTAGTTTACCAGATTTAGAATTATATCCTTATCATCAGTTTTAAAGACAATTTCAGTATGGTCAAATAATAACTATAATGCCAAATAGAAGGAGATACAAGAAAGCATTTGGTTAAAATCCAACCATCTGACATACTTACATCAACTTATAGTAGTAAACAATAATCTTCTTTAGTTATTATAAGATCATATCTTAGATAATCAAAACCAATTAATCAATTCTTCCTATATTCCATGATAACCGCTTTCAAAAATGTTATTTACAAGAATCCAGATTATAAAACATGTTTTTTTTTACTGTTTCCTATAGCATATACTCAAAACAACATGCATGCATTTAATTTATGTACAATGATGGCATTTAAGAAAAATAATTTGATATGTTGGTCTCAATTGATGGATAGTGAAAAGCTACAAACTGTCGAATATATGACAACAAAATTTAATTTGTGTACCAAAGGTGGTTAGATATTCAAAACTGCAGATATTCAGTAGAAAATAAAATTAAGCTAATGCAGCCATCAGTGAAAAATACTTTTCCTAAGTTCATGATCTTTTAAATATTTTGATGTGTCAGAATATTTTAGGGAAAGGACTCTTATCCAGAGTGGCTAAAAATACTACAACATATTACAAGGCTCTCAATAATAATCTGCCCAAGCAACAGATACCTCCAAAGCAGAAATACAAGCAACCTCCACACCCCAACATAACCCAAATAGCCCACAAACTCAGTGTGCCACTCAACCACAGCCCATAAGACAAAACAACGTAACCAACATGCTAGTCATAGGTGACTCTATAGTCAGGCACACTGATGTCCCACTCATCAGGCTAAACAAGGAGAAGGTTACTATCAGCTGTCTGTGACATAACCCACCAACTCAGGTCACTCCCACAACAAGTACAAATATGACTCTGTTTTTGTCCATGTTGGTGTGAATGACCTGAGATGTACCTCCCTGGATTACATGAAAAGAGACATGGAAGAGCTCCCTGATCTTGTAGCCCAGCCAGGTATGACCCTAGCCCTGAGTAGCATCCTGCCATCACCCAGAATAATACCACAGTGCAAGGACAAAATGATTGACTTCAACAATTGGCTAAGCTTCTGGTGTCATTCTAAGGGGATCCAGTATTTGTCTGCCTGGGATGACATGGTCGACAGACCATGATGCTTTGCCAGAGATGGCCTGCACCTGTCGCTCCTCAGATTCCGGATACTGGATAAGGCTCTTGCCACCCCATATAGTGCCTTTTATAGGCAAGGTTCAAATGACAAATTCACCATTGTAACAGGTACAGGCAAGCAAAAACTGAGGGTAATGCTACTCAATGTTGGAAGTCTAAACCTCTAAATGCACTCAATCTAGGCGCTCCTTAAAATGGAGAACATCGGTATCTGTGCAGTGACTGAGAGCTGGTTCAAGGCTCCAGAAAGCACCCCTGTATTACCTGGCTATAATTCACACCACACCTTTCGGCCATCTAACCTGGACTGGAACACTAAAGGCAGAGGAGTGTCCATATTCATTAAGGATATCCGCACCTCCAGGCTAGTTGCTCAGCATAATGCATCCAAGGTTATCCAAGTGCAACTAACTCTGGGCAAAACTGCAATCCAAATTGTAGCTTGCTACAGATCCCCCACCATGCCCCAGGATTCCCACTCCTCTTTTCTTGATATACTGGAAAATATTAGGGTTCAACCAAACACCCTAATAATGGGCAATTTCAAATACCTCATCATTAACTGGGAAAACTACTCATGTACCATCTCCTTTGCTCAACGCTTTCTGGAATTCATAAATTCAAATGCCCTGGATCAACTTATCCACAGCCCCACCAGGGGCAACAATATTGTAAACCTAGTCATTACCAACATGAGCGACCGGTGCCCCACACCTGAGGTCAACTCCACGTTGGTCAGATCTGACTATAAGCTAATCACCCTAGAGATCCACATCCTGCCCCCACCCCCCATTAAGGAAACCACCATAAAAAATTCTCCAAAGCCAACTTCATGCTTCTTAAGACAGAAGTAGTGAACTTCTTGACACCCATGCAAATGGATAATACAGTTATGACTGCTCAATCCTACACAAATGCACTCTATAAGCACTTACACAACTGCATGGATCGTGCTATCCCTAACAGAGCCAAGATGATATCCTCCAAAAAAGGAAACCAATCTGGTGGTCCCCTGCCATAAACAAACTCTACAACAGAAGGAGGAAACTTTTGCAAAAGAGAGTAAAATCACATGAGTGGAAGAGCTCCTGGTCACCCTCAGTAAGAAGCTGAGATCCCTCATAAAATCCTCCAAAGCTAGTGAAAAAAACAAAATCACCACTGATTCTAAGGGCAACTACAAAGCATTCTATAACTATGTCAAGAATCTCAATGACAAAACCCAGATCTTCTCTGAGTTACAGCACAATGGCTTGAAAATTACAGAACCAACTGATATTGCCAACATCCTGGCAGATAGGTTCAGAGTTAAAATTACCCCCCTCTCACCCCCTAAAGGCCTCATATCTATACTGAAAGAATTCAGAGTCCCTGTAATCACAACTACTCAGGTAAAAACTGCACTCTCTAAAGCCAAGAACACAGCATCCGTGGGACCGGACAACATCCCAGGTTGCATTTTACATGAACTTCCGAACAAACTGGCTACGCACCTAAGTAAAATGTTCAATCATAGCCTCACTTCAGGCTTTGTGCCCACTGAATGGTGCACAGCAACAGTTTTCCAACTCCACAAATGGGGAGCCACCATGGGCCCCAGGAACTATCGCCCTATTAGCCTGACAAGTCTGGTCTGCAAGGTCATGGAACATATCATCATAGAACTTATAAACAAAGACATTGGTAACCTCCAAACTTGAGACCCCACCCAGTTCGGGTTTGTGAAAGGCAGATCATGACTCTTGAACCTGATTGATTTCTTTGAAGCAGTCACCAAAGCTGTAGACAAAGGTAAGGTGGTTCACTCAGCCTATTTGGACCTCGCCAAGGCTTTCGACACCATCCCCCATTCTGGAATTATAGATAAACTCACTAAACTAGGTATAAATCCCTATGTCACAAGATGGGTTGCCAACTGGCCTACTGACAGAACCCGCACTGTAAAAGTTGCAAACTCCAAATCCATCTTCAAACTAGTGAGAAGTGGAGTACCACAGGTTTCAGTTCTGGGTCCTCTCCTGTTTGGTATCTACTTCTCTGAAGTACAGGCTAGCACAGAAGGTCTCTGGCTAATGAAGCTCACATATGACTGCAAACCAGGAGCCATAACTGAGTCCCCAAATGATGTGGGCATCCTATATAAGGGCCTCACTGAGACAGATGCCTAGTGTCAGAGCCATGGCCTCAAGCTCAATGCCAAAAAGTGCATTGTCATCCCCTTTGGTAAAAACTCTGTACTCATGAACTACCACATAGGTGGCAGTTTACTTAACACCGAAAGTGTGATAAGACACCTTGGGACACAGGTGGACAGTAGTCTCTCCTTTGATAATCACATCACCACAGTGGTCACAAAATCCTTCTACATGGCACACCTTATCACAAAAGGGTCCTCATCCAGAAAAAAAGAGGTCATTGTTCCCCTCTACTCTTCAGTCAATAGACCCATTATAGAGTACAGTGTCCCTTTTGGAATGTACCTCACAAGACATCTGCAACAGCTGAAAAGGCTGCAGAAATACCTCACAAAGAGGATTACTGGCCTCAAACAGATGCCTTACGCTGACCGTCTCAAAAAATTCCAGCTTTACTCCATAGCATATCGCCTACTCCGGGGTGATCTCTGCCTAACATACAAAGCTATGTCAAACCCAGAGCTGCTGGATATGCTCCACCTAATGAAATCCCAATCCCTCCGAGCTACATGCTCTAGGGACCTAAACCTTGTCACTGCAATGAACAGAACATGCTGGAGGGATAAATTCCTATCCCAGAGACTTCTCAAGCTCTGAAACAGGCTGCCCATCTATGTCAAGCAAAGCTCCTCATTAGCACTTTTCAAGAAAAATCTCGATGAGTGGATGGAAAATAGAAAATTCACCCTGGGATCACTTCTGTGGCTCTGCTTGACAGGGGCACAGAAAAATAATTTTCTTGGGTGGCAAAAGACAGGCTAGGCCTTCTTAGGCCCTTGGGCCAATAGCCTAGTACCTACTTATGAACCTATGAACCTATGAACAATGAAAGTTATTGAGATTATTTTAAATCCATAAACAAATGCTATCTAAGTAAGTATGGCAAGAACAGTTATGTTATTATCTTCATCAAAACAAACTACTTCTTCATTAAAATTAAGTTATTCTCTTGGAATTTCATTCATATTATTATTCCATATTGAATTGAAATAATGTTTAAAAAAGTAGGATGTTGGAGATATAAGTTGAATATTAAAGGAGATTGGCAACATATGTTTTTTGACTGTAAAGTTACTAAACCATTCTAGGATAATATTAACTTTTTACAAGCTTTAATATCAATTTTCTTTAACTAAATCATTCATTTTATTTAACACTTCAGTATGGAGTCTATATCACTTCATAGTAGTAACTAACCGCTAAATCCCTATTTGTCAAAATTAATCAATTGAAAGCTAAATCTGATGAACGTTCATTTAAGCAAATTTTTTCCCATGGAAAAAAAACTAGTTGGCCATCGTCTGGAATTTGTTCTTTTCCACACTGTAGTGTGATCTTGGAGTTGGTATATTTAGTTAGGCATGATGTGGGGGGTGCAGCCCCCCACCTGGGTCAGTTTTAAATAATGTGTTTTTTGTGATGGTCACTAGGTTGGTCCACTAGTTTTTTTCCCTTGGGAAAAAATTAGTGTAAATGAACGTTCGACAGATTTAGCTTTCAATGGATTAAGTTCGACGAATAGGGCTTCAATATTTAGTTGCTTTGACAAAGTGATGTAGACTCCTCTAATACCTGCATGTGGCAAAATATATATATTGCTTACTTCTATGGAGTGTTTTAACAATTGTGAGAAAAGTATCAGCAAGAATTGGAAAAATGAATCGACTTCAGCCTTGAAAGAATTAATTAGCATTGCAACTGACGTCTTTCATTTAGAACGACTTACAGTCAAGATGAGAACAACCAGAATTACCACTTCTTACAACATCTGGATGAAATTTAAAGAAATGCTAAAAAAAACAGTCACTAATATGTCAGTAACAAATGCTATTACTTGAATATTTAGAAATGTTGCTATATAGTAGACACCTCTGTAAATAGTTGTTTTTGTTGTGTTTTGATATTCTTTTTTATTCATTAGTTTGTTTAATTGTCTAATCTCTTTATCTATCTATCTATATATATATATATATATATATACATATATATATATATATATATATATATATATATATATATATATAAAAAATTTGTCATCTGATTGTTAAATTTTAATAAAATATTTGAGAAAAAAAAACACACACAAAACCAAAATATCTATTACTACTGTCTCCCGGGCAACAAAGTTCAATGCAAGATAAAATGCAGACATTGCCTTCCAATCTTAGTTAAACTACATCTGTTAAAGTAAAAACGGTGGTGTTGTTACTGATGCCATATTCTTTGACCTATCCAGGCCTTCATTACTATATCTCATCAACTTCTCTTACATCTACTAGCTGAAAAGAATCTTAGTACCAGTACTATAACTTAGTTTTCCAACTATCTTACGAAATGTATGAAAGCCATCAATTGGTCTCAATTACTCTCAGATGTCCTTTGAATCAGAGTGGTTGTTCATGGTGATTGATGCTAGGACCAATCCTGTTCACTGTGTTTGTCAATAAAATACAAATCATTATTCCCAGTGCATCACTAATACAATATGCTGACACCTCCACATTCTTCTGGTTAACCAACTCTCTTAACAACCTCCAAATCACTCTGCAGGAAAAAAAAAAAACTTTAATATGATTAACAAGTGGTTCCAGACATCTCAGTTATTACTAAATGCTAATAAAACTAAGCTTACACTATCTGATTCAGTTGAAATTACAATTATATCTTCTAAGTGCAACACCATAATTGAACAAAGTTTCACAGGTAAATGTCTTAGAAGCTAGTTTAACTAATCAGCCATAGACCATCTGATCAGGTTCAGAATGAAAGAGCCAAATAGTTGGACAATTGTCAAAAAAGTATACTTCTCCCAGGTAATCCCAGAAAGTAATTCTCCTACATGAAAGGCCACCCAGTACATTCAGTTCATTAGAGTTCCCTAATGAGCATAAGCATGATAGTCCAGCATCACTCTGTAGAAACCTTCTAGGAGGCTGAAAAGCATGTTCTTATAGATGGAATATCTCATATTGATGGCTTGATCCAGAAACTCTCCCCAACCCAACCAGGATGTAATATAGTCTGCTAAGTCAGATAGCTTAGCCCAAAAACTGATGACCTCCAAATGAATGAGGAGAGTCTTGACAACCTTCTTTCAACAACGCCTAGTGACTAAATACTGACAAATAAACAAAGGAAAACAAAATCTGTTAGTGGCCTGAACACCCCAAGAAAATTGAAATAAAAGACCTCCAGAGATGTGCTGTAAAACTTTTTAGGGCTATAAGACCATGAATGCAAAACCAATGAAGCTGCTGTTCTTCAGTAATTAAACATAAGCTGGGAATATTGTGGTTAGCTGCTTGGGTTCTGGTGGCAGGAATCTGAAAATCTGTAAAATAGGAAAAACAATCAGCTACTTCTATGGCTCTGCCCAAAATTTGCAGGCCTGTGTAAGTGAGGTTTATCTGCAGACTATGAATAATAAGCTGGAAAAGCAGACACTGAATTCATTAGGTTTGGGAGATTTCCTTGGGAAGGACCTTGTTTACTACTTGGCTATCAGAGTAGAACACTACCCCATTGTCAGGAAGCTAACCCTTCATCCAACTCTATACATCCATATTAGCATCAGAAACCCATATTCATTAAAAGGAGAAATTACCTGCCAAATTTGCATCCTTACTCCAGCACTTCACAACAGGGTGAGCCTTCCCACAGTGAGAACACACACATGCAAAAAGGCATGATGGCCATGTACATACCTCAGTGATATAAGGCCAACATGCCTTAAATATGTTACAGGCTTCTTCCTCATTTGTTACACATACTGGTCTGGGCTGGATGACCATCACTTCCAGCTATGTGTCCACATTCCTGTCATCCCACCTGAAAGAATCATCTATAATTTTTAATTTTCTATATTTCTTAAAATACAGTAACCATGAAAGGCCTTTTCTAAAATGCTAAGTTTCATTAATGGTACTAAAGTGAGAAGGGAAAGTACTTTAATATGTTCCTTCTCTATTAACATGGCCATAAAACATACAAAAAACAGATACAATTATCCTAGTTTCTATCCAGAACTTTGAGTAATTGCTTCTTCCATAGGATGGCTAAGGCTGATACAAGGCCCCAGTACTGCAAAATCTCAGAATCCAAGAGTTGTTGTACACTGTCACTGCCTACTAAATCAAAAATATCTTCATATCCCCCTCTAAGAACCTTGGCTTTTATAGTAGACCGTATGTGAAATATGCTAGCCAAACCTGTAGAGAGGATGAGAGACTGAGACCTTTATTTCTAATCACATGGCTGATTTAGCTAGCTAAGGCGAAATGAGGAAATGCCTGGCTAGTCAAGAGGAAATGAGAAAATATCTGGGAAGACTAAGGGGTCAAGGTATGGGCTACTAGAAATTCCCCAGGCAGCTGAGCCTGTCCTCAATTGAAATAACTGTTTGATGAGCAGTTCAAATAACATAGCTCTACAATCCCTTCTAATATGGTCATCCATAAAGTTCTCTAAATATTTGGCCACTGCCTACACTGAATCAGAGTCTTCCCCTGTTGACTGGAAATCAATAGCACTACTTCTAGTAAAGACAGATCTTCTACTATAAGACACCCTATGAGTTAGATCACCCATCTTATTATGTCTGCCTCACTTTTTGGCCAAAGATGCTTCCAAAGTCTCATCCACAACTTGTTCTGAATTGAATCTCTTGCACAATCTGCTGTGTGACTCCCTCAGGGCTGTTGATTGGCTGCAGCAATGTCCTCAAACAATATCTTAGCCTGTGAAGCAAAGAAAATGCTCCACTCTACACCTAAAAAATATTACATATATCTCTGGCAATCAACTTAAATATTTATAATTATTATTATTATTTTTTAATATGAAAAGTAATTAACCAGTCTGCAAAAATAAAATAAACTAAAGAAAGAGCAGACATCAGTAAATATGCAAAAGGACATAAAGAGAAAAAATGTCCAGGGAGGTGGAACCATACATTAACATGACAATGCTGTAGCACTGGCATAATTTTATCCTAGTACCCCATCATGGATGTGCAGTAGCAAGGGCTCCACAAACCTTGGCCAACACCCAGTGATGTCACACATATTTAATAAATATTCACGATATGTCATCACTGACCTCGTGTATATTCATCAGGATTTTGGCACATCAGTACATTGAGAAAAGAGCAAGGCTTTATTTTAAATAACAGGAAATCCAGTTGAGATATCTGGATTTTAATGAAAGCTACATGTCGGGTCATTACTTTTTCAGAAAATACATTGGCTCCATTACTTAAAACATGTTTTGATAGTGCTGTGGAGGTCATGATAGTTTGCTTTTTTGAGAGTTCAGCTGGAATAAGGTTACACGTGCAAATAATTTTATGTATATCGGTCTACAGGTGTTGATGTATAAAATGTTCACTTTCAAAGGCATTGGCAAAAAAAATAAAAGCTACACTTCTGAAACATTTCTATTCAGTCCAATGACAATAAGCAAACATTGGTACAGCACAGTTGTCCCTCAATAAACTCAAACCAATGAGTGCACAGACAACCATACTATGAAGTGTTGCAAAGACAAACATTTGTGTGCAAACCCTGCCGTTTACTGCCACCAAAATGCCAGGGGGCAGGAGAAAGATTTGAACCAGGTCATCCTCTAATCATTATCACAGTCATTCCAAAGATGTGGAACAGCAGCATCAAATGTTAGAGATGGCATAACAGTTTCCATATGTGTCAATTGTCAACCAATATATGCATGATGTCACTGTTAAATCTGCATGTTAGCCAATCATGCATCATTTGCATAAGACATAACATCTATTTGGCATGTCAATCACACAAACCACATCCACTTCTGTACAGTCCTATCGTGCTGTATACTAGGACATTATTACGCCGTAGCACTTACATGACACACAGCATAAATAAATCTTCATTCTTTTTTTGAAGAATGAGAAATAAAATAGTGCAATATTGCACGCTAGGAAAACAAAACACCTACTCACCAAGTCAATAACAAAACAAAGTTCACCAAGGATGAAGTGCCTCCCTACAAAAACCATAAACTGCAGAAAATAAAACTAAGGAAGGCACAAACACAGCAGAAATAAAGCAAAACTTGTAAAACTGTAATAGAGTTAGCGCTTCCATGCCTAATTCAATGCTTATTCAGACTTCCTATTTAAAACCTAATACATAATGATCTAAATACCCCACAACATTTCAAAACAACCAGTCATGTCACTTCCCTCATTAAAAACATTTAAACAGATTAACATATGAAATAAAAACAAAGCATCATGAACAACAATATATAAAAATAAAACAAAAACTAAGGCAGATTAAGAAATTGATCTAAAATATCTAGTATTTGTTAAGTGTCTTATCTATCAAAAATGGTTTAAGAGAAATCCTGTCATTCAAATCAAAACCTTTGTGGGCTTGAAGTCTAAGAATTCACTTAGTCTCCATTTTTTCCGTTATATTTTTAATATTTCCTAACCTAAGACTCCTATAGGCTAACTCTAATGCAATAATGGTGAACTTATGTATGGTCCCTTTCCCACAGACATGTCTCTCAAGGGCATTATTAGTATCTTCTTTGTTGATAGCATATATATGTTCACGGACATGTTCCCTGAGAGTTCTATTGGTTTTCCCAACATAAAGTGCTGGGTGTTTACTGCATGACGCTAAATAGACTAAGTCTCTTGTCCTGCAATCTGCATATTTAGGTTCATAGGTTAGTACTAAGCTAACTACCCTTGCGAGCCATTTTAAGCATAGCCAATTATCCCTTGTGAGACTCAAACCCTGCACCATGTGTTTGTAAGGCAAACACCTTAACCATTAGGCCACCCTCCCAATGCCCCTATAATATTTATAGATCTCATAGAGTATTCTCAGTATTCCCAATGTGGGATGAACAAACCTATTTGTGTTACCTATATAATTGCAAAGATTACACCTTCTATAGACAAATGTGCCAACCCTCTCAGACTTGTTTTGACCTTTCTCTCTGGAGTTTTCTGATAGCATAGCAAACATTTAAGTGATTTTTTTATTTCTATAAGCAAACTTGGGTTTATCACCGAGTAATCCTTTCAGTTCTTCATCGGTCATAAGTATACCCCAGTTCTTATAGACTGAATTCCGTATCTCTACATTGTTCCTGGTAAAAGCAATAACTATAATACATATGCCTGGGTGATTATTCAATGTATCATTTACCTGTCCCTCATCTAAATGATGGTTCCTAAAATAGGGCCTACCCTTCCCTCTCCTATCTTCACCACTTGTATGGATAAATTATATTCCTTATCTTTATACCCGCTAACTCTAAAGTCATTCTCTAATCTCTGCAGTTCTCTTATACATTCATCATCATTAGTAAGCTTAGATGCCCTTAGGCCTTGTCCCCTAACAATATTTTTGTATATGTGAGGTGGATGCATACTATCTCTGTGTAGGAGGTTATTCCTTTTACATGTTTTCTTGTGGACGCTGTTAAATATGTTGTTTCCATGTTTCATAAGATGAACATCCAAAAAGTTAATATGTTTATTAGACCATTTCCCTGTAAATGTTAAAAAATTGGTTGTACCATTTAAATATGTAATACATTGTACTAACTCAGTCTCATTACCTCCCCACAGAAAAAAAATATGTCATCCACAAATCTCTTATAATATAAAATGGACTTAGAGTAGGCAGTATGGGTTTTAATGTGAATATATTCCCATAAATCCATCACAAGGCTGGCATATGAGTTGGCGTATCGAGTCCCCATGGCCACTCCTGTTCTTTGAAGGAAGTATTTATCACCATGTAAGAATACATTATTACAAAAAACTAACTCAAGTAACATACAATACTGAAAAATCTTGTCATGAGCAGCATGTGTCATCCTTGATAGAAATTGTCTAATGTGTTCTATCACTTCAGTACTGGGAAGGACAGTAAACAGGGAGATGACATTAAGTGTTACAAACATAAATTCAGGAATGTTTCATTCTGAAAAAAACAAAACTAGAGAGGAATATAAAGGAGACTTTTGTTTTGTTATTGACAATGTGTTTTTTCTAGTCTGTGAGGAGCATGGCAGATGCCATAGACGTGGAAATGGAGTTTAATCTCGTCATTACAGGAGCAAAGAGTAACACTGATTCATTTAAACATGTTTTGTTGGCTGAAGGGAACCCGCTGTCTTCTCTTGATACAGCAACTAACACAATTATGACAATACTATGGATATTTTCTATGTAATTGATTGGGAAAATTAAACTTCAGATGTCAGAATGTTACTTACTCAAAAGGACTATGAATAATTCAGTTTTTATAGTGCTAAATTAAATTTACTCAAGACTTGAGACATATCATAAAGGGAATAACACAGGTAAATTAAAGTGAACATAAATTATAAGGCTATAGTCAATAATTAATAGTAATGAATCATCATTTGTCCGGATCCCCCAAGAAATCGACACCACACCATCTTGGGATATGATGACCTTTGTTAATCAAGTTTATTAATCACAAATTAATAATCACAAAACTTGTTAATCACAAAATTTATTAACCAAAGAATCAACTAATCACCAATATAATACATACTTAGAACATAACAAATTAAAGTAGGCAGTGTCACATGCTTACCTCTGATAATGTAAGCAGCATTACCCCAAGCACTGACTTACTCAAACTACACACCAGAAGCAGAGTGATACCACTAAATTCACTAACCAACTGACCACCTTGTAAAATCTAAACTGTTAAACCTTCATTGCCCGCAACCCAACAACAACCCTCACCTCCATTTATTTCTTAAACTCCTGTATCCACCTACATTTACTCCCATCCTCTGAACAAATTATTTCATATACAAACTGCATTTGTCCAGATCCCCCCAAAGAAATCCACATCACACCTCCTTGGCATAAGACTACCTATATTAATCAACTTTATTAATCACAAATTAATATTCACAAAATTTGTCAATCACAAAATGTATTAATTAATTAATCAGCAATATAATACATAACAAATGAAAGTAGGCAGCATCACCTGCTCACTTCTGATAATGTGAGCAGTGTTACCCCAACTTGCGCAAACTTTACACCAGAAGCAGTATGCCACCATTCACTTTAATAACTACTAGCCACCTTGTAAGATCGAAAATATAAACAACAGAGGGGGAACAGAAGAGGGACATCCCAACCCCTCCACTCTGCCCACCATCCTGAATCAGGTTCTTCCCCTTGAAAGTACTACAACCTGTACCAAATCTCCCAAGGTGCACATTGAACAGATCCAAACTCAAATCCATCAGATATACTCCAACCTTCCTAATCCATACAGAATCCCTGTCATCAAAGTCCCTGTGGTCAATAGTCTGAATACCCAAATGCCTCAAGTGCCTTGAAAGGCTAAAGTTAACAAAATGTCGAGCCTGCTCAATAGCTATATACTTACCCACATTCCTCCAAACCAACTGTGGTACAATTTCTGACCACACAATAAACAGGGAGGGAAAACTAGTACTTAAACTTGCCAAATCTCTCAACAACATAAAGACAAACTGACATTTTGGGTTAACCCCTAAGTTGTTACCTGCTGTGGACCAACAGAATATGTGCAAACTCAATTTGACAACATATCTTTGCAAAACCATTCACAAGCTACCACCTGAGTCCTCTATCACCATGCCAAAACACTCCTCACCTGCATCGCTGCAACCCCGGCTCACTTCCATCTGGCCTGAATGCAACCCATTTCGCAGTCCAATAAATATAAATAAGAGTGACCTAAAATGAACACCATTTTTTCTCAAAAAAAAAAAAAACATTTAAACTTGGTAAACAACAGAAATATATTTATCTAATATAAGAGAAAATGGCCATGGAGGACCATCTTCCCACCCTCTTTATAACCTCGTCTGAGCTATCCTTTCTTACCAAATCAGATGCCTGTCCAATGCAAGAAGAAAAAGAAGAAAACCTTTCTCTCCAAAAGCCTATACATTAAAAAGTCTTCCTTATTAAACACAAAAACTAATTCTCCCATATCATGCTGCCACTATGAGATCTAAAAACTAAATCTTATACCACCATGTGACAACTGCAACCTCCTGGACCATGACACTGGATATATGGACTGATCCCTACATGCCCTGAAAACATCTACACACCCTTATCTACCTGATCTTTTTTCGAGCGATACACCCAAATCTTTACAGGGGAAGGAAATATAACAAAATCCTGCCACACCAGTGAGCTCAGCAGCTCATTCACCCTAAAAGCCCCCTTATATATCCATACTGACAAGGTCACCCACAACATGTAATCGACAGAATTCCTTGCCAGCAAATGCAAACCAAACAACACCTTAGGGGCCTGCCTTGTCATTGGTCAACACCTATCTGCCTTCCTCCCTTCAACCCTACCCCAACCCTTCCACATTCAAGCGATAGCCCACGACTTTGTCAAATCCTGTTAATCTGCCTCCCCTGCAAATATGCTAACAGCAGCCAAATCCACATTAATTGACTGGACCACCCTCCCCTTCATCTACACCCTAGCTAAGTAATGCAGCATCAACTCCTCTGACGACACTCTCTTTCCTCCTCAGGCAAATGCAATACAAACACATCAAACACAGATAAAGCCCTACAATATGACTCCTCATCGAGTACACCAAGGATTGCTGAATCAGCTGATCCTTCACTTCAGTCCAATTCGCCAGACCTCCTATGGCAATGCAGTTGGTTCATTATGTGCTTCCAGAACTAGCTGCTGAAACCTGTAAAACTGAAAGTGAGGCAGGCTGTTAGCAATCTCTTTCCTCTTACCTGACAAATGCACACTTGAAAAATAAAAATTTATCAACAAACTCTCCAAAACCAACGTCTGTAAAACTAACAAAAGCAACCTTAGATTTGGATGTTTTTGACTTTATCACTTGCACAACTGCCAGATTATCTGAATTAAAAACTACCTTTCTGTCACATAAGTGGTCTGCCTAAATAGGCATCCATTCCAAAGAGACTACATCCTTTTTCCATTCATCCTCCCTGTCCTACGTCCAACACACTGCAAACCATTTCCAGTTAAAATATGCCTCCATCGCTTCTCCCCCTCCAGCATCTGTGAACAGCTGCAATTTATCCTGATTAGCCCAATCCTTCTGCCTGAATGAAATGTCATTGAATCAGTCTAAAAAAGCCAACCATAATGCCAAATCTGCCCTCACTAACTTGCTAACCCTCACCCAGTAATGCTTAATGATCCTCCCTTTTAACAGAAATGCCACTGACCTGCAAATCATTTGAGTGGGACTAATTGCCCAATATGCAAAGTTCAAGCAAATCAAAAGTTCCATGGCATCCCTGACACTCACATTATCTTAAGCCACTACCCATGCAATCTTTAATTTCATCTGCTGTGTCTTATCAAAAGAAAAACAAATCAAGCTCAGCCCCACATCCACTGTCAAACCCAAAAAAATAACACCTTAGCAGGGCCTTCCAGCTTCTGCTTCACCAATGGGATACCTAGCTCTTCACACTGACCAAAAAATGTCTGCATACCTTCCATAGCCCCTTCAAAACCCTCGCCCACTAGCAAAAAGTCATCCAGATAATGCACTGCCCTCTGACTGCTCACTCTTTGCTTTGAGACTCACTGAAGTGCTGAACTATATTTATCAAATGTGTCACAAGCCACTGCACAACCTACTGGCATGGTCTTGTCAAAGTAAAACTGATCATCAAATATCATACCCAGTAATAGTCACTCCTCCTTAGGTACTGGCAGCAGATGGAACCCAGACATATTAACCTTTGCCAATCAAGGGTCCTTAAACTCTTTAATCATTGTCACTGCATCATCCAATGATGCGTACCTAACTTTCACATCTTCCCTGCTAATAAAATTGTTGACTGACCCCCCCCCCCCCTTTCTGGAAAAGACAAATGATGACTCAACCAAACTTCACCAGGAGTCTTCTAAGGGACCAAGTCCAAGGGTGACACTTTAAAGCTGTCAAAAGGAAATTACTGAAAGGGGGTCTAATAACCTGCCAGTGTGCAATTCCTTCTCCTTTAACACTGTCTCATTCCCATGTACTGAACGTAAATTCTTATAAACCAAACCATCCCCACAAATCCATGATTTGATTAACAAAAAACCCCGGAAACCCCCCAAATCAGCTCTGCCACAATCTCTGATTCTGGAAAATGTGTCAACATTTGGCACAAAACTTGCACCTTAATGGGCAAATGAGAAGCCATTTTTCCTCTCTGTCTCCAAAAGGACATACCTCCCATAAGCCCTCAAAAAGTACCCTGCCCTCTTAATCCCTGTGGTGCTTGTTGCAGGTTAGGAAAGGATCTGGTATTAGTTAATGTCAAGCACCCTTGTATCAGCCACCCCTCCCAATGGCCATACTGTTTTGCCAGGTGCATGCCCAAACAAATCAAACATGTATGGAAAAATTTACACACAGCCCATGTACACTGACCCACACTAAATTCCTAAAACACCCTGCTCATCTCTCTCCCTTATTTACCTAACTGAGAAAAAACACAACTATCCATCATTGTAGCTAACCAGATATCAGTATGTCTCACTTCCCACCTCAACGATGATCTATAGCTTTCCATTTACAGAACTTTTGGTATTACGACATCCTCACATTCCCTACATGAAGGTGGTGAGTCTCATGAATTGCAAGAAAATAGCTAATACCAGTAAAGCCTGCACATTATCCGTCTCTAAGCAAACCGCCATATGATACAGAAAACCCAGTACCCAGTTCTCTCACATCCTGACTGAAAACCTTCAGACTCTCCTTTGCACCGACATTGCCAATACAGCCAATAGGTCCTTGTTATCACCCTCCAACAAATGCTGTACTCCTCTGTATCTATTAATTCAACTATGTCCACATACTTACTTTTACAAATCTTCTCTATAATTCACACAGGAATATGCTGGGTAAGAAGAAACTCTCCTGCCGTTTTAGTCAGCGCTTGCATCATCAACCAATGAACTGGTCAAAAACTAAACTCAGAACCCATGTTTAGCCACATTGAATGGGTCTAATCCAAACATGATCCTGTACTCCCCAACAAAGAGCCCAACCCACCATCTTCCCCCCTCAAGACTGCATTCTGGGCTTGTTCAACCTCTCTTCTCAGCTCAAAGCACCTCTTCAATGTGTCAGATAATTTAAGCCACACCAGACTGGATCAACCCCCCTTCCCTGGAAGCTACCAATCCCATACTGCACATACTTGACATAACATCATTACCTGTAACCACATCCAAATTGACTCTCTAAGGTAGTTCATTCATGACTGCACCAACAGTGGACTTCCTGCTTTGCTTCCCTCTTGACACCAGGAGTGTTCACTACTGACCGTGATTGCCTTTTCTTACCAGGCGTATTTGCTGAACTGGATGTAGAGAAATCCCCAACTGGCACTTCCCAAAACAGGTCATCCACCTGCACCATAATAGCTGTCCATCTGCTCCTCAGGTTGCGAGACCCTGACATCTGGAAAAGAAAGGAAATCTTTAGAAGGAAAGAAAAAAAAACTCCACCACCCCTTGCAAAACTCCCTATAAACCCCCCACTACACTGATAGCAAAATATGATATTAATTGGTGCCCTTATACCCTAATGAAAAATTATACACCTACCAAATGTGTGTTAGGATGCATTTTCTATTGACAGTTATCCATATGAAGTCTACAACTCCCTTGCCTGCCACTATGTATATACTGTCAATCCTTGTACCAAATAACATGACAACCTACAGATTTCTTACTGTGACTGTGTCAGTAGGCTGGTCAGGGTAACAGGTGTTAAATGATCTGGCCATATTGGAAACATACTGACCTCCAAGCCTCCCCCACTAAACTGCCATAAGTGGCTTGAATAGCCCTGAAGCTCAGACTAGAGGGTTGTGGGAAAATTTGCTCAATGGAGGCCATTGCTTGCTTCCATCAGTGTCCTGTAGCATCTTTATTATTTATCTGTTCATTTTTTTTTTTTTATAAATGTCCGTGTGAAAAGCAACCCTCACTATGTACTGTGCCTGACTGATACTCTCCCCAAATTACCAAGTGGAGGAAGGAATATTCACTACAAAATGAGTTTTTCTTCCTTTCTCCTTTCTCTTTATGTCTTTCCCCCTCCTAATACAATTATATTCACAGTATCTCTACAAACATTGAACATATCATACAGTTATTCAGAATGGCCGAGTGGAAAGCCTGCTGCTTGGGCCCTCATCCCAAACAGTTGAAATCGCAGCTGCACATATGCAGTAATCAACTAATATTCGTGGGTGCTTCACAACCCACAGAGAAATGCCTAAATCTAATATCCCCACCCCACAACTCCTGCAGAAAATCAAGATAACTTCTCCTCATCACTTCACTTCCTCTCAAGCCATACCTCCTACTTAACTTTAACCCTTCCTAATCTCCAACCCCACAACAATGCTCATTTTCCTTTATTTCCAAAACTCCTATATCCACCTAAATTCACCGCCATCCCTTGTCTATAACCGCACAAGTGTCTCTAGACAAATTAGTTTGTGTACAAACTGTTATTTAAAATGATGACTGATGTAATAACTTCAATTTTTATGCAGTTTGCATCGGTTCTACTAGAAGAATAAATGCAAGTCCAGGAAATACAAAAGCAGCATACAAGGTGATGTTCAGTTTCTTTCTTTGGAAAAGAAAATGTAATTTGCAATTTTTTTTACTGTTACTTAAATTAAACACTGGCATTACAAAGAAACACATTGATATTTATTTTCTTTAATGAATAATGAATTAATATAAACTGGCATTCACTGAAAACAGAATTAAGGAACAGAAATAGAATCCCTGGAGGTCTTTAGGGTTTAGCAAGATGTGGAAGCTATAGCTTTTGGAAATATAAAAAAAGAAAATGTAGGTTCTTAGGTTTATCGGAGATTACAAGGCTAGTGGCCATGGAGCCTTTCAAACCTAGCCATCCTAATCCCAAGTATCCCCATTTGTTCTTTCTGGGTAGTTCACAGAACAAATTTATGAACAGAGCAAGTCTGTGATCAACACCAGCTGCCTCTATCCATGAGAGAAATGAATGCCACCCGAGCATCAAATTTGTGGTCTCCTATCCAATTATCTAGGCTGCATTTGAATAGAGTCAGTGAAGAGCTCTGTTTTACATGAATAGAAAGTCAATTACTGAGACGTGGCAGTCTCTTGGAGACATATGTGTCTCTCCTAGATGTTCAGTTAATGTTACAAGCTAGCTGAGATCCCTAGAGTAAGTGACTCTTGTGCCATTTGACTTGTGGATCTGTAGCATATTCATTAGGGCAGGGTTGTAGATTGCCCTATAGGCCAGGCACAAGTCACCTCTCAGCAGCCTATATAATACAGAGTAAAGTGACAGGGATTTCAGCCTGTCTATGTAGGTCATGGTTTGGAGCCCCTGTATTTTCTTAGTGAGAAACCTCTGAGGTCTCTCCAGCTCCTGCAGGTGTTTGCTGAATTACATCCAAAAAGGTGGATTATACTCTATTCATGGTTTGATGAGGATCAAGTACAGTGGATTGACCTGGATGCTATACCCTTGCTTATGAGGTGTACTAAGTAAAAGGCTTTCCTTCCCACTGTGGAAACTTGGAGGTCAAAGTTCTGATGGCTATCAACGTGTGTTCCCAAGTCTTGCACTACTGCACTGGAACTCGGCAGGGGGTGCTATCAGTATTGTAATTTGTAGGAAATTCCATTTTTCCAAAGGGACTAATAATGCACTTTTTGCATTTAGTTTTAGACCATGTCTTTGGCACCAGTCATTTGATTGTATTAGCCTTTCTTGTAATATGTTGCCATCACTGGCAGATATTCAGTGATTGCTCCCTGATTGCACTCATCAGCAAACTCAGTGAGCTAAAGGTGGTCTACTTTGGCCTGGACTTCTGAGAAATAGATGCCAGACAGTAAGGGGCCCTGCACAGGCTCATATGGTGCTCCACTAGTTACTGGTCTACTAGTAGAAGTGGAGTCACCAGTTTTGACAGAGTGCGTCAGTGAGCCAATTGCCTAGCATCTATTAATGTAAGGGTTAATCCTTATCTGGGAGAGTTTCTAAATGATGCCAGAGTGGGAAATTGTGTCAAAAGCCTTACCAAAATTGAGACAGGCTGTGTCTTTCCTTTGTCAATGCATTTGGTGACATTCTCAAAGAAGTCTACTAGGTTTAATAAGCATGATCTGCCCTTAATGAAGCCAAACTAGGTTGGTTCTAGGACTTGGGGGTTGCCTATGTCTTTGTTGATGAGGTCCATGATAACTCTTTACATGGCCTTGCAGATGCTGTCTGTTAGACTTATGGGTGTGTAGTTCCCAGGGTCAGTTAATGGCCCCTCTTTGTGTAGGGGGATTACTGTTGCTGTTCTTCTTTCTGCAGGAACATAGCCAGTTCTCAAGCTATGATTAAAGAGAAAACCAAGTGGGTCTGCTAGGTCTTGTTTTAGATTGTTTAATAAACAACCTGGGATATTATCTGGTCCCATTTAGGCCATGTTTTTGGCCTTGACGAGTGCAGAAATTATCTGTTCTCTGCAGATACTAGGCAGGGGGCTGATGTCAGGTATGTTTTGGGATATGGTAGGTGGGGATAGGGGGTGAAGTTTGACTAGAATCTGTCAGCTAGTAGGTTGGTGATATATATTCTGGTGTAGTATGAGTGATTTCATCTACAACCAGTTTGGCACATAGCTGGACAATCCTGTTTAGATGTTGGATGTAGTTAAATAATGCCTTATGATTATCTTTTGCTAAGGATGCAATTTTAGTTTTGTAATTTGCTTTAGAAGACTTAACAAAATTTCTGATTTTCTTGTTTAGGCTTAGGAGGGAACTCTTCCTCAACAGAGTGATATCTATATTCCTTTTCGACAACAGTTTATTATCTCTTGTTATATACTATAAAGAATTCTACAAAATTAGACAAAATATTTATCATTTAAGTAAAGTATGTTTTCTTCTAAATATGACATGAAAGATGAAAGCCTGAAAAGTGAAATTCCAGGGTACCATCCATCCGTCCATCTATCCATCCTTCCATCCATCCATCCATCCATCCATCCATCCATCCATCCATCCATCCATCTCTTTTTTCTTGACCCTCACCATGGATAATCTTATTGACAGATTCATTCTTCTTTCTCCCTATCCTATACAGAAAGGCTAAAAGCCCTGTCCCTCTACTCAGTCTCATACAGACTGCTCAGAGGTGACCTGTGTCTGGTATACAAGACCATCTCAGACCCAGCCTTGATGGCATTGCTGCATATCCATAAGTCAAACTCCACGTGCGCAACCCACATGCAAGGTCTTAACCTTGTCTGTGATGTTAATAAAACTTGTTGGTGGGATAGATTTGTGTCCCAAAGACTCTCTCTTCCTCTCCATGTCAAGCAGAGTACCTCTCTATCTCTCTTTAAGAAGAACCTGGATGACTAGATAGAAAACAGAAAATACATCCTTGGTATCCTACCTGTGTCCCTGCTGGATAAGGGAAACAGGTGCTGACTTTGAGGGAACATGGGTCGAATTATTGGATAGGCTTATAAGGGCCTCTGAGCCAATAGCCTAGTACCATCCTATTAACCTATGAACCTATACATAAAAAATAGGCTATTATGCCACTACCCAACCCCAGCAAATTGAGGTAATTGTTAATGAAACATAGCAATCTTATAATGAGTTATAAATATTCTATGACTATATTCCCACTTAAAGATTTTTCAGTACAAGCTTGATGAAGTAGGGCCAACTGATTTCAACAATTACATGTTATTCTCTTCATCAGTTTATTAAGACTAGTGTCATCTATTTCTGGACAATTTCAGGCCAATAAAGCCAAACCCCAGTGGCTTTATTGGCCAGAAATTGTCTAGAAATAGAAATAAAATAAAAATTCATGGACATTCAGAATTGGCATTTCGCCGAAACCCCTGATGTCCTTAAGGGATAATTTGCATATATACGATGTCAACTCTAATACAAGAGGTTTAAGGTATCACACAGTGGAAAGTCTAGTTTTGCTATATTTTTCTTTTTGATTTTTTTTTTTAACAGATAGTTTTTTTCTGTATGACCTTTTTACTTATCATTTTAGATTGTTGTATATCCTGAATAATTTTGGATGCCACCAGAGTGGTTTGTTTCTGGATAGTTCTGGGCTTATTTCTGGTAGGTACAGCTGTTTCTATGCAATCACTGACATGGTTGTACAGCGTTTTTGGAGCAATTCAGCATACACTGCTATATGATTTGGGGAGAGCACTGAATTTAGATAAAGCATACCTTAATAAAAGGTAATTTGCTTTGGAACAGTTCCTAACTGTTACTGGTTTTAATGGGATTATGGAGTTGATTTTGATATAGCTTTATGGCTGGACCATAACTGGGAAGATGAGATATAGGGGAGGGTGCAGCATTGTTTCGTATTTGGGAGCATAATGTCCAGTATTTTGCAGTCTCTAGTGGGTGTACTCATCTGGTCAAGGGTTCTTGTATTTATGAAGACCAGGGATCTCTGTGCTTGAAGATATGAGAACGTGTAAGATTCTCTGTCTATAGTGGGGTAACAGTAGGCTGCAGATGATGAGTAGGTTGGATGTAGCTGTCGCCAATAGGTCTAAGTATGTATTGTGAGCTTCTTTGGACATGGATGTGACCTATAACTAGCTAGGGTATGGCATGGGATTTTGTCTGTGGTGATCTGCACATGGAAGAACTCCAGCACATTATCCTTTTTGACCGCCCTAGAGGTATGCTTGTTACCAATGTATATTGAGACACCTCCTCCTTTAGCCCTTGTCTGTGCAGCTACTGGTATAAAAGTGTGGAAGGAGGCACTGAAACCCTGGACTGTCAGAGTATCCTCTGCCTCTTTAAGCCATGTCTCACTGCTCATATAACTATATTCTGGAGTATGAGGAAGACTTAGAGGGAGTGTTGTTTTTTATTTAGGCTCCTGGCATTGAATAGTAACACCTTAAGGTTATTGGAGTTGAATTTGCTCTGTTGGTAGATTTGTTGGTTTGGCATTCCTAAAAAGGCAGTATGGGGATGGATAAAGTTTTAGTCAGTATTCAAAAGCCTAGAGTGGGGAAGGTGCTGACCATCCTTGGCAAATCAATGTGGTCTGTTAATCATCTCCTCCCAAGCTGACAAATATTGGATCCCCTTAGAATGACACCAGCAAGACAGCCCGTTGTTGAATTCAATCATTTTTTTTTTTTCATATTGTAGCATCATGCTCAGTGATGGTAATTTGTTACTCAATGTTAGGCTAATACGAGCCAGAGAGACAGTCTGAAAGCTCCATAATACCTCTCTTTATCTAGTCCAGGGAGGTGCATCTTAGGTCATTTACATCTACATGGACTATGAAAGAATCATACTGGTACTGGTGTATGTGATTTAGTGGATCCTGGCTCCAGATAAGCAACTAGCACTTATCTTCATATTCAGCCTGTCTAGAGCGCAACAGAATTTCTTACATATGATGAGGAAGTATGTTTGCTTGATTTAGGGTCTTAGTGTTTGGGGCTATACTGAGAGTGACATGTGGTGTTAGTTGTTTTTCTGAGTGCCTTTAGATTGGCATTGGGTGGTGTTTTTTTTCTTTCGTTGAGCTTGCTGAGGCACAACTTTGACAACAGGTGGTCCATGTGATTTTTGTAGTTTAGAAAGATGAATTCTGAAGTTTAAAAGCTGAATTCCGAATATATTTGTGTCTTTCGGCTTTTACCAGTTAGGGGTCACCACAGCAGAACTCCGGTCCGCTAATGATTGGCAGTTGATTTTTACGTACCAGCTTGCCAGGCCTGACACACAAGCTTCAACAAAGGTACACACATTCACACATGTCTCCACGCAGAAGATGCTCTAGCTGAGAATCGAACCGGATAACGTCGTACTGTGAGGCAACAACACTACTGCAGCACCATCACCACAGGTGCTGAATTCCGAATATAAACTGTTGTAAGTTACTTTCTATAAAGAATAAGCAATTGTAGTGTGGGGGTTACTTAGAGACACACAAAGCTGATTTTTGAAAGCCAATAAATCCCACCACTTACATATTAAGTAAATGGAGGTATGGTGAGATGGAATATTAAAATGAGAGCAAATAGTATGCCAGAGCAATTGCGCAACATGTATATCCTGCAGAGAGAACGGCTGTCTCTTGGATTGTTAGTCACTTCAAAATTTGGAATCATGGGAGATAGACTGCAAAAACATGTACACATAGTCACCATACTAGTAAATGTGCATACATAAAAGGTTGCTAATACTACTGGTAGTCACAGTTGTTGTAAGATATCAGTATCGGAGGCACCAAGTCATCCATTTGTGAATAATATATCATATCCTCCACAACACAGAAGTTGTAGACCACTACAATGTAGCCAGAACAACCATGTTGAAAATGGTCAAAATATGTTGGCCTTATATGAAGACCCAATAGATGAGTGCAGTACCTATCCTTCTGGACATCCAAGTACGTGTGGCTTTGAAAATACTAGCTACAGGGACCTTTCACTGATTAATGGCGCATAAGGTGGGTGTATCAAACATATCTGCCGCAAGGATTCCTCACAAATTTCTTAAAACTACATTATGGCATTTATGTGTTTGGGGGAGGCATATGTGGTTGCCAACATACCACATAAGATAGAGACAGTATCACGCAGGCCAGGTTTTTATAACACAGGCCATTTTCCTTAAGTGAGGGAATCATACATTATACTCTCACTGCATTAAAGGCTGCAGCTATAGAAAAGGGACAAAAGCATATCAACCACATGGGCTTCCACTTTTTCAAAGACCAGGGAGACTGAAATACATGAAGTATAATATACAATGTGTCTGCAGGCCAACAAGGCAGTACCAATAAGTCCAACATATGGCACGTGTGAACTACGATAGTGTTTTTTGTAGGGTGATTTTCCCCAGTGACATCTTTTTGGTAATGGTGGCACTGTATATGGCCTGCAGAAATGGTCAATGTCATCAACTTGAAAGACACAGAACACCCTCAGATCATGGAAAAGAGTGGCTACAATACTGCCCTGTCACAGACTTAGGTCATTATTGAATTGGCCAGCTTAAGGCCTGCTTCTGCTGTCTGGGGTTATCAGGCTGTGAGAGTATTTGCACACATGGAAGAGATTCTAGGGAAAGCTGGATAACTAGCCAAAAGGGGGTTTTGACTTAGTGCTGTGACATTGCGTAGTGGTAGGCAGTGCAGATATGTGTGTGTGTGTGTGTGTGTGTGTGTGTGTGTGTGTGTGTGTGTGTGTGTGTGTGTGTGTGTGTGTGTGTGTGTGTGTGTGTGTGTGTGTGTGTGTGTGTGTGTGTGTCTGTCTGTGTATTCATACATTTGCTGGAACACAGCTTCAGTAGATGAGGAAACATCGTTATGATCTGGTGGACAGGACCAGGGGCATCCATAGAAGATTTACCTATCTATTGCAATTCCCTCCTATTGACACCAGAACGATTCACACCATTCTGAGAGGAAGGAGTGCTCTCTTAACATGAACAGTGGCTTATGCTTTAGATATATTCCTCATTAAAACCTTGACTATGTGTATGTCCATATCAACCTTTAGACCCCCTCAGAACTGGATGTTGGTGTGGATGTTTTGGAGTTATGGGTTCAAGAATGTGCATGATAATCTGAAATTGAAAAGAAGTAGGTCTCAGAGATGTGGTGCAGCCATAGGTGACATAAACCTTTACAGCTAAAAAATTCAAATGGGCAGAGATCTCAATGTCACATTGCACTACACAGGTGAGTATGAAAATCCATGAGCCATATAGAGATGTCATGTGAGTGTACTGTCAGAGTCAAATTGTGTTACCCACAAGGCATAGTGGTGATCAACTACCCTGGAGTTTGAGACATGGAACACATGACTGTATGTGCGACAGATTCTGGCATCTGTAGGTGCGTAAGTCACATAGTCCAACATAAGGTCACCATTCAGGCTTTGGCAGTCTTTGGTTGATTTCAACAGTGTCTTCTTGTGTTCTGACATATTGATTAACCTGGTGTATTTGACACAGTTTACAAAAGATCTGACTGCCACTGTTTATTAAATTCCTGCAGGTAAAATTCACCATGTCTATGTGGTTTGCTATACCAGTACAACCAACCTTCTCATTCACACTAGTTGGGCAACAGATGATATGCGCATGCATCCCTTATGTCTTTGTGAGTATACAACATGACACTCATAAGCTGTGACATCAATTACCTCATACTGTATACAGACTTCCCTGTATGTGAGAGTATGTATGCAGACCTTTCCAAATCCACCGCCACCCTTATTCAAGGACCTTGAAGTGTACCTGGTACAGTGTTGTTAGGCATTGTATGATGCCACTGGTCTACTTCTATGTCTCTCTCTCTCTCTCTCTGGTGAACAGTACTGACATTGCCACGATGACCAGAACAACCTCCTTCTAGATCAATGGTGATGGGAAAAAGAGGCCAGTGCAGAGCAAGGGCCTCCAAGATGTCTTAAAAGTTTGGACATCTTTCAGTTCCTAGTTATTTGTATTATAAATGTTTGTGATGTTACTGGACATTGAATTAAGGATTTTTTTTTTGTTTTTTTTGCAGCTCATACAGAAATCAAGGAGAATTGCCTTCTGTTCTAGAGTGGGTATGCATTCTTGCCATGTTATGTCATGTACTAGAACTACAAATTATGTGTGCCACAGTTTGTATGGCTATCTGCATAAGTTATTTTACTTTGCTATATTGCTACAGCTTACTTATTATCACTGCAGTAGCTTTAATATGTATCAGAACAATGCAGTATTTGATAATATTATGCAGCCTTTGAATGACAGATACCATATTCTTCTACAGGTTTAACTGTATAATGATGTCCCATTTGTTAGGAAAAGAAAACAAGCTTTTTATAAGTTTATGTATTCAGATAGGCACATCCACATCCAGAATACATAACATGCTCATAGGTTATGCATGTATCTCTCAGTCACTGACATGATGGATGGATGCTACATCTGTGAACTGTGCAAACTGCCCAATTCAGAGTATACTTACATGAGGGGGAAATTGTTATGTTATGAGGGCATGTAGAACATATTTGGGTGGATATCTCAAGCAGCTTAAAGTGGGTTGTGGTATGGGGGAAGGCTGTGCCGTGACATACCTCATAATTGTCCAGATTTTTGGAGAACATCCAGATTTTTGCCTCATATTTTTGGTCTATTGCTCATAAAATATGTGGTTTTCTGACAAATCACTGAGGATAGAAGTAATTAAATAATGCCATAAATTTGAGCTTTAGTTGTCATATCATTTAGAAAATGCATGCTAATACAAATTCCATAATTCTCACAACTTTCTAAATGTATAAGAGCAATATTTAAAATCTGACACTATTGTGGGCCTTTGTCCCCCATTACTGTAGACTTTGTCCTGATTTTTGAACTAAGAGGTAAAGAGGTATATGGGGGGCAGTGTTCAGAGGTGGGTGTGGTCAATATTTGTCATACTTTCACCTGACATACAGCTCTCTGTCCTGCTACATCACTATTATGTGGGCTGATGCATAGCACTTCACAGCACAGTCTTTGCAGGATGCTAACAGGACCACTACATCACACAGCAGCCATGAATATTCCACACCTTAACATCCAATTACAGCAGTGGGTACCTGCCTGCGCATGGTACCATAGCGATTTGGTGTAACGTAACTTGGCAGAACTATCTGAGGTTGTTATGCAGCATATGCACTGTGGCTGTTGCAGCAGAACATTATGCATTATCAGAGAAGTCACGTGTGACATAAGTAATACTATTTTTTTATGTTTGTTTCTCTTACTGTCTTTTTCACTATACATATATTTTACATTTGATTTGTTGATACTTTTGTATTTTAGTTCTACTCAGCTGTTACCATTTTTTGAGGAATCTACTTTGACAGTGGAAAGGCAAAGGTCCTCTCTCCCCTATCAGATGTGGCCTTCTTGCCATCTGCTCTGCACTTTGCTTAAGGTTTCAATCCTCATCAGGTGCAGCAGAAGGGCAGAATGGAGGCATTCCCTATGGCTTCTGGTTCTCAGACATGGTAGAAGAGTTTAATTTATTTATTATTTATTTATTGAAAAATTTTGCCGGGAAAGTCGACTGGGCCCAACGACCCATTTTCATGGGGGGAGAAAAGCTCAATATAGTCACAGAAATGTTTACATAACATCAGCTTAAGTTTGAAAGTCAAGAAAGTTTTTACATAACACAAACTGAAGTAGATATACAAAGATAAATACATATTATAGAGGTATACAATACAAGAAAATAAACCCAGTGTGTTAAATTTTTAGTAATTCTGTTTGCATATTCTCATAAGTAAGAATACTGCTTAATCAATTCTGTTTATTCAGTCACATAAATAAAGAAAGAGAGATTTGATATGAAGACAGATGCTGTAAATTGCAACTACATTAAGTTAGTAAAAGTATTTGTAGGTAAGGTGGTTTAACCATAAGACTTCAAGAACAGACAATGTTATTGAGATAGTGTTCTTTTAGTGCAAATTTAAATGTGTTTAAAGAGTCTAGTTGGGTAAGAGAGAGGGTAATGTGTAATAGAGAAAGAGTAATATAGTGGGTAATTGCTCCATCCAGTGGAACTATCAAGATCTCAAAGTTTGTCACATGGTGGGAGTTGGTGGACAAACTGCATTAACCAGCTGGAGTGTGTTATCATACAGCTTGCCTATGTTTGCCTTCACCACCTATGGCATGGCACAGTGCATAGGATGATCAGGGAGATGGCTGACCTCTCTCTGGGTTTAGCCCAGGCAATGTGGAAATAGAAGAGTTATACGTGCCCTTTCCCCATCATGGTGTTTCCCTTCCTTGTTCATAGGTAAGTAGTAGGCTAGCTGCACTTGTAGGCCATTTTAGGTTAAGTCTATCTCCCCCAAGGGAAATACTCAAACCCTATACTTCATGTATTTGAGGTAAGCCCTTTAACCTTCATGCCTATCAGCAATAATAGCACCCTTTTGTTAACCAGATAAGCCCACAAGATGCACAGTACCTTTCCATAGGCAACCACTGGTTAAGTGACTTGCTCAGGCTCACACACAAGGCAAATACAGCTGAGGGAATCAAACCACGGACCCCAGGAACTACATCTCACAGCCTTAACCCTCTGCATTAACTGCCACATAGTCATCTCCTTCCCATGTCTTTTTGTCTATTGCTTCCTCCACAAATAGCTTCTTTAAATATATATATATATATATATATATATATATATATATATATATATATATATATATATATATATATCTGTGTGTGTATCCCCTGACAACACCCCCCTCATGTGTCAGCTCCTTCCTGTTTAGTGTATATTTTGTGTTATATATTTGTTTGTGTATCCTCTGGCATCTTCCTGCTCACTGCCTTGCCTGAAATCCTTCTTCATATTTCCTTCTCCAAAAAGGGTGGGGGAGGGGTGCCTGTCTCTAAATAAAAAAATGGATGCTCTTTCTTTTATCTCCTCATAACTCTCCTCTTTCTTTGTGTATGTTCCTTTGATTCTTCTCCTCCATCTCCTACTTCCTGTACACATTTTTCTACCCCACTTGTAGTAATACATTAACACATAAGCGTTGCTGCAAGCCATTTATTGTGTGGCTTCCAACAGTTATCATACCATTGCTATATCACACATGTTTTCGCATTTAGAATTGTAACTGTGACTTACTCATTACTTTTTCTCACGTAATGCCAGTCATAATTATGGGGAAACGATCTGTGTCACGTCTGCTGTTTCCCCAGGTGTTTTTTTTTTTTACTTAGTAAAAGCTTGTGTCATCAAATTCTAGCCTGTTAAATACTATTTACCATTCAACCACATCACACTGTAAGGCATACCAGTGGAAACCTCAATGTGCTTGCTGTAGATATGTTTCTGAATTCCATATCCATGAAGCACAATAAAAGATGCAGCAACTTTTATTGAATTTATAAGCATTTTGTACAAACCTATGCATATATTTTGCTCTGTGAACTGCAACAATAATAATTA
Source organism: Protopterus annectens (assembly GCF_019279795.1). Lineage (NCBI taxonomy): Eukaryota > Metazoa > Chordata > Ceratodontiformes > Protopteridae > Protopterus > Protopterus annectens. Next base: position 1,487,258,406 of record NC_056728.1, on the reverse strand, counting down.
TTTAGCAGTTGCCATTCAAAATAGTCATCATTGAGTGTCCCTAATAGGATTCTCTGCAATAAAAAAGGCAGTTTTAAATTTGCAAAAAGCAATGTAAACTGCTAGAGCACTCATCAACAAGAAATTTCCAGCTGGTTGATAATTTCATGTATCCAGATTTCTGTTGCTTATGTTTAATTGATAGCAATATATGTAGTAAGCTCATTACCCAGTATATAAATATTTAACACTGTAACGTATGCATGCCCTTTCCTCAAACTTGTGAAACGTGCTATTCTTTTCATTTAAACGAATACAATTTTTCTATGTGGGTTTCAAGATACTCTGTATAAAATTGTGAAACTGTTTCTTCAAAAAAGCATACATTTCTAAGATGAAAAATGCATGTTGAAGACAACTGTAAAAAGACAGAAAGAAAAGAACAAGTGTGCTTCTTTTCGGTTAATATTATCTGGGAACACTGTGAATTAATGTAATTAATCCTTGTATAAAATAATGCTATGGGCAAAATCTTGCTGTGCTACTGATCATTCTGAGGCCTTGTAATTGAAATGCCCCAAGACAAATACTTAGGCAGCATTTTTCTTGTCTTACTTAAGGGTTTGAAATGCACTGCAAAAGCAAATTCATTATTCACTTCATGCAAATGTTTAATGTTTCCTTCTTTCTTTGAATATTTGAACAATAATGCTAAGGCAATTAAAGTAGGCAAGTCACTTTACCTCTAGTGAAAGATTGCATTAATACAGCAGCATATAGTACAGAGTTCAACAATTAGAAATAATATTGTTACAAAGCTCAAGCAATACAGAAGCTGTTAAAGATTGTTAGTCAAATATAAAAAAAGAATATGTATAATGTAATTAAAGTTAAAAATAATTATCAGGCTTATTCAAAACATGTACATAAATATGCACTGCATCACTTGGGTGGAATATTTATGGCTTTAGAGCATCACATGAGTGTTTATTGTTTCTGCACAATTTAGTTACCCTGAACGGCTGATATTTATCTAAATGATCACTGTTCGTAGTATGTGTGACTTGTGTGTAAGTATCTGAAGGATATTAAGACAAAATGCTTGGTATGGTACTCAAAAATGTATAAATACAAAAGGTGTCAAAAAGCATACTCCAGTTTTAGAACTGTATTCATTTATTTGATTTATGCTTAATGATTTTCAATCTCCCAAAGGCAAACGTTAACACTGTTTATAGATAAAGGTCCTTTGCCTTATATGTACTTGTGCTATATGTCTAAATTGAAGTTTATCACTTAACAGTACAGAAAAATGCAATTGACCTACCTTATAAATTGAGAAGAGCCCTTACACATGAATCAATAAAAAAGTAAACCGTATCTTCATCTAATGAAACTTAAATGCAAGTTATACTTTGCTTCAGAAAATAGATCCATTATAACCCCCAGCCTACCATTTGCCATACTTTTAAAGTTCTTCCTTATTTTACATTTCTAAATAAACTATGGCATTTTAAGATATCAGGGACATAGTACAGAGTTATTGTCATGAAATTTTAGATAACCTTGGAATGGATGGTGCTGAATAAAATCCATTTTATTCATATGTGTGGCCTTATTGCAAACGGATTTCAAAGAAAAAACTATTTGCTAATTATTTGCTCCTTATATTGCCTTCTGTAAGTTACAGATTCTGGGATACTAAGGTAATATTCCTTTATATGCACTGTAAGTGACATTGTCAATAGGCAGATTGCAATATGCACGCATTCTTGACTTACACCAGCAACCATTCTGCCTATAATGTTGGCCTCTGAGACGCATCTATATTATGCAATCGAACGTTTAGGTTAGCGAATACCTAAATGTCGACCTGGTAATATTGAAAAATTAAAACAGTGAACGGCCAATTTAATGTAGGGAATGAATTCCCTGGGCTGCAAAAAAAATGTAAACCAAAATGGAGTGGGAGGGCTGCACCCCGCACACCCCCCAACTAAGTATACCAACTCCAAGATCGCTCTACAGTGGGGAATGGGGCAAAGTCCGCATAACGGCCAAGGGAATTCTTTCCCTGCATTAACTTGGCCGTTCACAGTTTGTTTTGCTTTCGGTATTACCGGATCGACATTTAGGTATTTGCTAAAATAAACATTTGATCAGGTAATAGGAACCCTCTGAGACACCACTTTGGTAGAAAGAGTTTATTTTGCCTGTAGAGTCTGCAGTAAAGCATGAGATGGATGTCTTTTTTTAGGACCATGTTTAGTTAGTAAGACTCCTTGCTTGGCAATTCACATAATTGCAATATTTGACTGTGAAGGAATGCTCAACTTTGCATTTTCATTAGCCATTAACAAATAGTGAATGTTCATGCACCTTGCTATTTAGGTTGCTTATTCAAGAAATCTTGAAGCACCATGGTGGTGGTGCTGCGGTAGCGTTGTCTCCTCGCAGTAAGACGCTATCCGGATAGATTCTCAGCTAGTGCGTCTTCTGCGTGGAGCCATGTGTGAATGGGCGTACCTTCGTTGAAGGTTGTGCATCAGGGCTGGTAACTCGGCATGTAAAAATCAAATACCAATCATTAGTGGACCGGAGTTCCGCTGTGGCGACCCCTAACAGGGAAAAGCCGAAAAGACACAAACATTCAAGAAATCTTGAAATGAAAATAACTGAATGATAAATTTGCAAAATCCAGTTCAATAAAGTGACTAACCTCTTATGTTGCTAATAGGCCATGCTAGTTCATAAATGCTATTCTACAGGCACTCATGCTGTTACAATCCTTGCTGCCAGAACCTGAAAAATATGCCTAGCCCAGACATTATTAACATGAAGATGAAATAATACAATTCTGTAATTCAGAATACAAATGGATTTCATTACCCATAGTAGGTATGTTGTTGTCGGTTAGGCTTCTGTGTCAAGATGCAATACAAGTGGATGAAGGTGAGGGGGCACAACTCTGAAAAGACAGACTGTAGCTTCCTTATATCACCAGTATGCCATATTTGTTTATTGTTTCCATAGTGACTAGTATAATAATGAAAGACCAATTTTTGATGTTTCTCTGTTGCTCTTAATATAAGACTGAAATGTAATTACAAACTTTAGTGACCTTCACTGATGTTGCTGGAACAGCATTAGTAGGGAACAAGCTGTCCATACACTCAAGTAATATGCATGGTGTGTGTGTGTGTGTGTGTGTGTGTGTGTGTGTGTGTGTGTGTGTGTGTGTGTGTGTGTGTGTGTGTGTGTGTGTGTGTGTGTGTGCACACGCGTGCATGTGTGGATTCTACAGTAAAACTGGTGTTACATTTTACAGACAGCAGGTCTGTGACAGAAAGTATGGGATATGTCTTCAGGTGGCAAAAATGGATTCATGGAAACCAGGTAGAGCTAGGTGTGTTCAGAGTTCAGATTTATTGGTATGCTAAAGAATGTCAGACTCCTGAGTGACATCATTTTTAAGAGTATCCAGGGACTGAGAAGAGAGTGTTGAACGTTATGTCAATAAGTTTTGATTGAGAACTGTTATCCCGTGGTTCAGTTGCTTTTCTTCTGTGTGAAGAAAGTGCAATACCTGTATGATAAATTCTGCTAAAAAACTTGAAAAACTAGAATGAACTGTGCATTTGAAAAGTACCAAACTGTTTTGGAAAATCAATATGAGACTGACAGAAAACAAAATCTTGAAAAGTGAAAGTTTTTGGATTCATTACTTGGACTGTTTGATTCCTAGAAGAGTTAACAAGATATGTAAACAGAATAACTCACTGGATGATAACTATGCAATCGTCTTGATTTCTTTTTCCCCAAGCTGAAGAGAAGCATACTTATCTTTGTCCCTGTAAATAAACCATAGTTTTTAAATGAAAAAGTCACTTTCAGGCTAATTATCTATTGCGTGCTACAAAACGTTACCAAAAAATTGATAGATAGATAGATAGATAGATAGATAGATAGATAGATAGATAGATAGATAGACAGATAGGTAGGCAGATGGATAGATGTGTAGGTATGTATGTATGTCAAAGTATCACATGCACATGCACAGTAAGCATTTGTTGAATAAACTCCAACCAACCAGTCAAAACACTGCAAAGAACACAAAATTACACTAAGATTAGCTAAGGCAGCTTTAACCTGCAACTTGCTCCCAAATGCCTACTCAGAAAACTGCAAAATAATTTAAAACCAACCACCAAGCCCTAGATAACATCCCATCTAAGTATCTTCTCATAACAACTGACACAATAGCCTATGCAATTATAATACTTCTAAAATGATCAATTAACATACACGTACCCAGTATCTCGAACATTACTATATTATACCTATACACAAATGAGGCTGAGAACAAGTCATCAAACTTCAGACCCATTGTTATTTCATCACCCATATACCAAATTCTTGAAATCCATTCAAAAAAATGATTTTAGGACACAGCCAAAAGTGATTTACCACCCATTCCACTTTACTATACATAAAAATATAACTTTCTTTTAAACTACAATCAATGCACATACTGCTTTCCTTTCCTTAGGTGTGTCCAGAACTTATGACACTGTCACCCATGAATTATTAATGCATAGACTGTCCAAAGCTATCATCAGTAAAAGTAAAATAAATTGCTTCAAGAACTATCTATCAAGGAGATCCCAGTGTATCATGTGGTGGATCTCTGACTAAGGTGGGGAGATGGGCGCAGCTGCGCCAGGCACAAGCTGTTAGGAGGCATGATCTCGGTCAGGAGCTGCATTTTTTTTGTACTAACAGAAATACCTTAATAGATGATAACTATGCACTTGTCTTCCTAGTTGTCTGCACTAATCAGTAACTTGCATTTTTTTTAGTCGACCAATCAGAGACTTCCATTATTAATGTCATTGTGCAGGCTATACTAAGATCTCCTCCTAAAGCATCTGCATTTGGGAGCTTGGCCTTTGTTAAGCCAAGCTGTACTTCTTGCAGTCAAAAATATAGTCAGCATTAAGCTTAATATTATAACCTATGATATTTCAAAATGTATAAGCACATGCATACTATTGATTTAAAAGATTGTATGAATATCCTGCTGAACCATAAAGAAGTATGAAGTAAGACCAAAAATGTTCTGTTTGTTGTTTTTGATTATGTCATTAATTACTACATTAAGCTTGATGCTAATGATATTTTAGATTAGAAGGCATGCATTAGCAGGTTACGTTGGTTGCTTGCAGTGCTTGCAGCTTTTCAGGTCTGAAAGATTCTGAAAATGTGTCATGTGATCACTCTGTTATTTAAGAGTGTGATGTCATATTTCATTTCAGTCTGATGATGTCTCATTCAGAGATGGAAGTGCTAAATGAGTAATATTGGGAGATTAAAAAGTTACTTTATTCAATGTATTGATTATTTATTTGCATTTGTTTACTAGGATAGTCCACCGGTCCATTAAGAGCCTAATTTCAGTGGAGATCTGGGGAGAAAAGTACCACAATAACATAAACATAGATGTGAAAACATACAGTGTGAATAAATTTCAAAGTATATACAACAAAGGCAAAATAGTTAACAATTAATTGAATTAGTATTAAAACCAAAATTGACAAGTAGAGAACAACTAAATTAATCCCTTCATTCCTGAAATTTCTCATAAAGGGAAACTGTATCAAAATACACGTGATATTATTATCCTGTTTAAATCAATTTATTCAAAGTTGTATAGCCCCCTGGAAGACCCTATTGACAAAAAGGAATTACAACTATTCTTAAATAACTTAACCTTCCCCAAACTTACTGAGGAGCAACAAGACATTCTAGCTAGGAAAATCACAAAACAAGAAATCACCCTTACCATCAATAGCCTCAAACCAAATAAATCCCCTGGCCCAGATGGATTTATGGCCGAATTTTATAAACATTTCAATAAAAAAAATTCCATCATTCTTCTTCAGCTCTTTAACAGCATTATACAATTTGGGATAAAAGACATTCATTTAAACACATCTAGAATCATTTTTATTTTAAAACCTAATTTTGATACCAAAGATCCATTAAAATACAGGCCTAACTCTATTGCCAACTTAGACATGAAGATCCTAGCCACAATTCTAGCTAATAGACTTAAAGAGGTCATCAGTAGTATTATATCACCTGAGCAATCAGGATTTATCTTACATAGGCAAACTGTGGACCATACATTTACTCTAGATGCTATGATCTCACTCTCTTCCCTGGCACAAACCCCTATATATACCTTACCTATTGACGCATCAAAGGCTTTTGACTGAATTAGCATACATTTTTGGTTTGAGATTCTTCCACTGTTCAATGTACCTAACTTTTACATTAAAATGATTAAAATGCTTTACTCAAATGTTTATACCGTTCTCCAGATAAATAAACAAATGTCATCCAGAAAAAATATTAAAAATGGTGCAAGACAAGGGTGCCCCCTCTCCCGCCTGCTATTTAATCTAATCATTGAACCTTTATTCTTATTAATTAAACAGAGAACATATTACCATATTCCTACCCTTTACAATGCTACAATACCTCTATCTGCATATGCTGATGACTTAAACATTTATTTTTCACTTCCTAATTCTGACTTTGAAAAAGTTATGACCTCCATAGACAACTTCTCTAAATTTTCAAATTACATGCTAAACCGGGATAAATCTGTAATCTTTCCAATTAATATCTACACTCAGTACCCCAACGCTCTAACCCCTAAAAATATTGTGATTAAACAACACATCAAATACTTAGGAATTTCATTTTGCCCAGACCCCAAAGCATACTACCAGGGCAATATCACTAGTGTTTGGTCAAACATACAAAATGACCTGAAAAGGTGGACTATTCTTAAATTACACATTCTCGCTAGGGTAGCAGTCATCAAAATAAATATACTACCGTGATTTCTCTTTATTTTTAACGCAACCAATATTATCCTACAAAATAGCTTTTTCAAAACTATTTATTCATCTTTGTCGAATTTCTTGTTGTCCCCTAAATCTGTTAGGATTAGTTATGTTAAACTTTCATATCCAAGAGAACTAGGCAGCTTAGGACTGCCAGACTTCAAACTGTATTATGAAATCATTAACTGTAGTAGCATAATTAATATAGCTACATTCCCTAAAAACTCCAGTAATTGGTATCCCATTTGGGTCAAATTGTATAATAAATATATCAAATCGCTTAGCTTCAGCCCACTAGTTTTTCCCTTCTTAAATAAAGATAACCTGAGCAAATTCAAAATACATAACAGTATAAAATACAGGATAATAACTTTACAAAAACTTGTACATACCTTAAAATTAACTCCTGCCTTCAACACCTTACAACCCCTCCACCTTAATCCTAACTTTGAATGGGACTATGATAAATTTGAAACAATTCCCACTCCTGAAGGATAAAATCATCTTAGGCTTGTACCCGTATATGCACCTCTCTACTTCAGAGGCAAGCATTAAGATGAACCTCACTAAAAAATATTTGATCATATTAAGACAAATTAGGGAATTATCTCAGAAATTATTTAACCCTATCAGTATATCAGATAAAGACATTCCCATATGTAAGGTTCTGTGGAACTCACTTCTACTCAAAAATAAAATTATTTCAAGCTCCTATAAATTCATTATGTCCATCAAAACACAAAAGGAGCCCATATATTCTAGCTACTGGATAAAACAGGATCCCCATATCACTCAAGACCAGATATTGAATGCCAACAAAAATGACTCCAATCTCATCCCTCTTAGAAAACTTAGGTACACCCAGCTTATGTTATTGAATAATGCTTATCTTACCCCGAGTATAATCAACAAAATACACCATAACTCTTCTCCTCATTGTCATTTCTGCCAAAATCAGACAGGAGACACCCTACACATATTCTGGAGCTATAAACGCTCATATAAGCTATGGTGCACATTAAGAGTCCAGCTTGAGAAAATGGACTACGAAAAATCAACTCTTTCTTAGAAATTTGCCCTCTTACATATCCCTCCCCCAGGACTGACGAAGTTGCAACTTAGGATCTTAATATCCATCTTCATGTTAATAAAGTATTACATCACTCTTAATTGGAAAAACAATAATTTACTATCCTGGGAAGGGTTTAAGACTCTTGCGACCAACCACCTAAAGGCACATAGATATATTTTTCACAACCACAAACAGACTCCATATCTTAAGGAGTTTTGGAGGATGTTTTTTGACCATATACTGAAATGAATGTGATCGTACCGATATGATATGTTTCACTTTTGTCCTTGGGCAATGCATAAATGTATATAGTTGTGTATGTTAATTTTTTGTAATTTGTGTGATGTTGTGTAATATGTTCCTTTTTCAATTATATTATAATATAAATAAAAATAATTAAAAAATAAAAAGAACAACTAAATTCTTCCTTTTCTTATCACAGCCCTCCATTTGTCTCTGTAGTTTTATGGATTCTGCATTACTTTAGGCAGCACCACATTCTCTGTATGTCATACCTTTCTAAATTAGCCACATGGCTGGCTCTTCCAAAAGCTCTGCCTTCTTGAAACAGTTTTCACATTCCCACAACTCTTTAAGCCGTAATGCAATCATACTGCACAACTCCTTACTATTTAATCTAGTCATGTTGTATTCGCCTCCTACATCTCATGCTAGTTTTTAGTCACAATAACTGGTTCCCTAACAGCTCCCCACTTGCTCATCCAATTGTATTTAGGATCACTTGTCTTAATGCATAATACTTCAGATCACATTTTCCTTATGTTTTCTGTTTTTCCCTCATCTATACCTTGAACTAAGGTGGGAATGTAAGACATGGTGAACCTTTCATTTGAAAAGCATTACAATACAACAAAATGAAATTGCATTACACTCATGGACGAGATACTTCTGCCTACTCATTGTTGAGTGTCTGTTTCAGATTTTCAGGCACTGGAGACAGTTTAGGTAGTGAAAATGTTACACAGAAGATTCTTCCAGGAAATGGCTATTTCTTTCTAAGCTAATATGGTGTGAGAGTTAGAGATTTTGAAAAACAGCAGGCTCTTCATGGTTTATGTTACATAGAAGATTCTTCCAGGAAACGGCTATTTCTTTCTAAGCTAATATGGTGTGAGAGTTAGAGATTTTGAAAAACAGCAGGCACTTCATGGTTTATCCGCTAAACATACATTGTACAGCCACCTTCAAGGAACTGTTTATTCAAATAAGTATTTTAATCAGGGCCAAGCACCTATCTATGCTGCAAGTCTGAAGCATGCATAATCATTGTAAATAATGATCATATATAGCTTAGAGCTTGTCTATATTCTTCCGATGGAAATGAAAAGTCTTTCCAAAAGTCAACACCTGGTCAACAAAACTCAGTCTGTCATCAGCAATAAAAAACAATACCTATTCCACATTTCACAATATGTAATCACTGGAGAGAGTAATGGCAATTCTGATGGAGAGTCGGCATGCATTAATATAGTCTTTGTGTTTTAGCGTATTGACAGTTGTACTTATCAAGCTAGATGCAGGCATTCCTCCACAGGAGAAAAACAAGTCAACAATGCAAAAGACGAGGAGAGAAATACTTGAATGTTATCAGCACAGATCTGATAAGGAAATCTTTTTCCTAGCCATGACCTCCCTGAGGTTCAGCATATTCCTAGTGAACAGCAAAATAACCAAAAATTAAGCTCCAAGGTACAACACAGGAAAGGAGGTAACCCCACAAACACATCAATCCTGCTTTCCCACAGTGGCTATATAAAACAAATTATGCAAGAGCCATACCTAATATGTAACATTGCAGCCTCAAGTACTCAACATGATTTCATGGCCATTTTAAATAAAGTAGAAATAATGGGAATTGCTCTGTTGATGTTATCAGAAGATCATTTGCTATTCTAATTAGCATTGCACCTATGCTCTGCAAAGATCCAAAACTAGACTGACAAGGTTCTAGCAAACTTTTATGGATTAAAAGGGAGTACAGCTGAGGCTGAGCATATGCCACCTTCTTTATCACCTACATACTAAAAGAGTGGTATATGATACAGGGCAGTAGTTCTCCACAATATCACCATCTAGTGTTTTATATATATATATATATATATATATATATATATATATATATATATATATATATATATATATATATATATACAGGACCCTTCAGAAGGTCGAACTTTTAAAAGCTTGACTTTCATATGGTGAGACCATATGATCGAACTTTTAAAAGTTCGAACGGTCTGAATGGGGATCTCCATAGAGTGCAGCTCGGGAAGATTTCCCTTTACTGCAATGTAGTGTGATCTCGGAGTTGGTATATTTAAATAGCGGGGGGTGCAGGGGTGCTTGCTCCCCTGCTAGAACTGTTTAGTTTTTTTTTTGTTTGTTTTGTTTATTTTTTTTTCACATTTTCGAACATTCAAATGTTCAATAATATCATCTCGACTATATGAAATTCGAACATTTGGGTGTTCGATTATGTGAAGTAGACCCATATGTATATATATATATATATATATATATATATATATATATATATATATATATATATATATATATATATATAGGTCTATGTTGTTTGGTCGAAAACACATTTAGTTGAAACTGACTTCACTAACCACACTTGACTGAAAGTTCACTTCAGTGAAAACTCATTTGGTCGAAACTCATTTTGTCAAAAGTTATTTATGGCCTTTTGCCCACTGTAGTGCTATCCTGGAGTTAGAATATAAAGCAAGAGGGTGTGGGTGGCATAGCCCCCCACATAGTTTAAGTTTATATTGTCTTGTGGAAAGAGTTGTTAATTGCACTTGTCAATATACATGTCTATGGTTTAAAACATTTAAAATAGGTGGTGGGCTACGTTAGTTATATCTTGGGAGAACACAAGCTGTGTCTCATTCACTTTCACCTTTTATTTTTATTTAGTGAGAATGGCTTATTTTCACTGTAGAACTTTATTCCTTTCTTTAACTCTATGGAAATGTTTTTAGTATACTGATTGTACCAGTTGCTGTTAGAGAAATCAGACAGGTAAATCCTCATTATTTTAAGGATTTTAGAAATAGCTTAGATACTATAGATGATGCAGTATTCTACAAATTAGAAGTCAGAAAATATTTAATCCTTTAGATTTGAATGTTTAACTGTTAATCACATGATTGTAAGCGTGTTAACGGGTTTGTAAATATCTGAATTGAAAATAATTTAGATTCCTGTTTTCACTTTGCTTATGTTATGATATACCAGTGTAGTGTTGCAATTTGATATTGTAGACATGGACTCCAGTGTCAGTATTTCTATATTTATTTTATTTAATTTAAGTAAAAGTATAAATCGAAGATATACTGTTGCTTTACTGTAAATTAACAAATGTTGGGATATAATTTTATTATTCTGTGGAATTTTTTGGTAAGAGAGGTCTTGGTACTAAAATAAGGATGACAAACCTCATAAATTATTTTTTTCCTCATTATATTATAGACCATACAATTCAATTTTGTTCTCTTCTAATTGTCTTTATTTGACTTTATCACAAATACACCAAAAAAAAAAAAAAAAAAAAAAAAAAACACACTCCTGTACATAGATGATAAGAATTCATAGATACAAACCTATATTCTGCTTGTTGTTCCTTTCTGTGTTCATAAATGCAAATGCACCAGTATATTACTAAAAGCCTTCATCCCACATCAGTACCTGGCCCACTCCTTTTTGGGATCTATCTCCGAAATGGAAGCAAATGCTGAAGGTTTATAGCTGACTACATCTGCAGATGATTGCAGGTTGGTGTTATCATCGAATCCCCTGCAGACACTAGCATTTTTCAAGAAGGTCTATCTCTGACTAACAAATGGTGCCTTAGCCATGGTGTTAAAATCAATGTTAAGAAATGCATAATTGTACCCCTCGGAAAGTCAACCATCTTGGAAAATTACAATGTTGATAATTTGCCCCTAAGAGCCAACACATTGGTCAGGGATCTGGGTACACACGTAGAAAGTAGTCTTACATTCAAGCACCATTTGGCCACAGTGGTGAGAAAATCCTTTTATGTTGTGCAACTTAAAAGTAAGAGCATAGCATCAATGTCCACACAGGTCATTATCCCACTGTACTGTGCCCTTATTAAACCAATCATAGAGTACAATGCTCCCTTTGTTATGTACCTGACTGGGTATATGCAGCAGCAGCTAGCGCAACCTCAGAGGTTCGATACAAAAAGAATATAGGGCATTACAAACCTGTGTTATGCAGAGCACCTGAAAACCCTTTCCCTGTACTTAGTCTCCTATAGATTATAGATTGTTGAGGGGTGATCTATGCCTGGCTTACAAGGCATCTGCGGACCGTATACTTATGAATCTCATACATATTCGTAAGTCAAAGAGTACAAGGAATACAAAGTCTAGGGACATGAATTTTGTCTGTAACTTACAAAGAACATGCTGGGAAAACAGATATGGATCTCAGACATTGGCCCTCCTATGGAACTGAGTTCATCTATTACACAGTTTAAGCACAACCTAGACCAGTGGACGGTGAATAGAGAATTTACACCTGGCCTGGCAACCATGTCCCTCATGGACAAAGGTAGATTATAAGTGCCTTGCCCACAATGTCTTATTTGGATACAAGACATCATTATTCTTTCAGGAAAACTTGGCTAGGCTTAGCAAGGCCCACAGGCATAGCCGGCCTTAGGCATAGGCCAACTAGGCGGCCGCCTAGGGCGCCGCTCTAGCAGTGGCACTTTTACAGTATTTATTTGGTGTAGGTAGACCAGGATGGGGCACCAGGTGGTGTGGTGGGGGGTGCCGTGGAGCCCTTTTGCCTAGGGCACCAGTTGACCTAAGGCTGCTCCTGCCCACAGGTCACTAAGCTTGTGACAATGTATGATTCTATAAAATACTAGAAAATTGCTGTAATACCATTCACACCAACTCATAACAAATTAGAAAAAAATTGTGTTGCCATTGTTCCTGTTCAATATTATCTCTTAGAACTCAGTTTCGTCTACATCTTTCTCCTCTTCCCTCCATCTCTAGGGGACATTCTTCACACCTTACTTATTGCTTCTTTATCCTATTGTCCCTTTCTAAATAAGTTATACATATTTTAGTATACATATTACAGGGCTTCTAGCATTTTTATGCCCATTTTTCCTCTTTGTCATTCTTATCCCAACTACAGCACTCTGAAGTATTAGCAGATATTAAAATTTCCCATTTTTTCCTCTCCCCAACTGCTGTAATGTGCTTCATTATGTTTTTGCTGTTCATTTTATATTCTCCTTGGCAATCAGTACCTTTGAAACAGGAATTTCAAATGTATACCATGGACTGGACCTTTCCTCATCAAAACACACCCCAAATCCCACACATGCCATTCAGTTGTCCAGTACTTACTTTGTAAGGCCATCTAATTTTGACATTTTCTATGTCTGCCTAGCCTATTTCCATTCTTAGAGCCTTTTATGTCATCATATTTTCCCTATATATTTTCTTCCTCATTTGCCTTATCTAATATCTTCATCATCATTTTCTCTTACCTCCTCTTCGTACTTTCTTTCTGTTGCAGCATGCAAACCTGACTCTAAACATTGTCCACTCTCTCCTCTAATCCATATTGTTCCTTTAAAATTTGTATGCAGCATTGACTTCCCTATCTACCACAAAGCTCATAATTTTTCTCACCTATCGTTGTATATTCCTCGAAAAAGCCAGAATGTGTCTTCTGCATTCCATCAGTATGGCCTCACCTTCTATAAACATTCCTGTCAATGAATATGTTGATATTTCTCCCTTAAAACTCTATTACATTCTCTCTCTCTTTCATCTGTCCTTCCACTGCTCACTTTTTTAATTTATTGGTTACTCCCCACATTGGATATGAGACTGCCAATCTATGTCAGTACTCACCACTTCCCTATCACCCTATCACTTTCTGTGTTGTCCTAAAAATATGCTCCCATTCACAGAATCTGAAGCTTTCAACATGTCCCATAAAAGCATTTTAGATTTTTCTTCTTTTTTCTTCTCCCCAGCCTGTAAAGTCAAGCAATAAATTCTAATGCTCTGTTGACAAAGTTTCATACAAAACCTACATAAGAATTCACTATTACCTTTATCAACTTTTCTAATTTTGCTACCACTTCCATGCTGAACACCATAATATCTGTGTTACAGAATGAAATGAAATTGCAATTTTCTGTATCCTTACTTATTCAATTAATGTTGCACTGAACTACCATCTTCAGCTTTTCAATGGACTTTGGTTTGACTCCATCAAAATAGTATTTAAAAATCTTCCAAGATCCGACCCTTTTTGAAATACTACTAGTTTACAGAAATCAGTTTTCATGTTTTCATATGTATTCTCATTCAATCCCATCCTCTTCTGCAACATGCATTTTTAAAACTTAGTCTCTCATTTCTTGTATAAATCCATTGTAAAACTCAAAACATAGTTCCATTATATCTTTATTAATTCTCACTTCTTTTCCTTTCTTTATACATTGTCCTTCATTATCAACAAGTTGGCTTTTTCTTGTTCCTTTTATCTCCAGACTGACATCCTTTCCTCCATCTCCACTCTGCTCCACTATACTGCCCCCTGCTTTCTAACTTTGTCCACACCTGACATTCTCCTAGCTTCTTCTCTTCCTTCTTCACCATCTTGATCTTCCATACCATCCCTAGATTCTAACTCATAGGCTTCCTGCACTTGGATCTTCCTTTAATCCCATTCCTGTTCCTGCACTTGACTACTCTTCATCCTATTCAACATCACTTACACTTTCCATATCAAATTAATTCCATCCCAGCTCCAACATCACTCTCTCATAACCCCATACCTATTCAGTTTTATTATCTTCTATACCATTCCTGTAACCACTCTCTCTATATCTTTCTCTCTGCCCTAGCCTTCTTCACTTTCAAGAATTTCATATACACTTCTGCATTACCTCCTGTAAGATATGGCCATGATCAGGTTCATAGATTCATAGGTAAGTAAAAGGCTAGCTCCCCTTGTAGGCCATTTTAAACCTAGTCAGTTTCCCGCCTTGTATTCAGATTAACCTATCTCATGTGCTTATAGATCGGCCTTACGCCTTCTATGGTTAATAATTATATACCACCCCTAATGATAATAACTGGGATCAAACTACAGATAATTTGAGGGGACCCACACGTGGGAAAAAGTATTTAGGTGTTGCCTCTACCCATTAGTAGCACAGGGGCAGTCCTAGGGAAACGTTTCTGTTTCCCAACCATAGATCTAAGTTGCAGTTGAAAATTGACAGGGATCCTTTATGTGAATGGGGACTCTGTTCCATAACATCAGTATCCTCTGTGAAATATACCTGTCCTACAAACCATTCTCTTAATGTTGCAGAAAAGGTTTGGATCCCTAGACAAAGTATTTATGATGACACTTGACTTGCTGATGTGCAGTAAAGCCATCACTAATGGGCCAGAGGATGCCCTGTATGCCAGATACAGGTCACCTACTAGCAGACTGTAGGATCCAGAGTATAATGACTGGGCTTTGAGTCAGTCCATTTAGGAAATGTTGCTTAGGCCTTGCATCCTCAGATACATGTCAAAGGGGGCAATATATTCAATGGCCAAATGAGGGCTGAGTAAAGGTGACCTTTGACATCCCTAGATCTAGACACAATTCCTTTGTTCATAAGCTGTGCAATATAAAAGGTCTTACATGCAACAATACAGACATATAGGTCAAAAGCTAGGTCACTGTCCAGATAAATTCCAAAATCCTGAAACATTGAGTCAACTCTTAGTGGCAATAATGATACAAACTACCCAGTTGCTTTGTTACCCTCTATTCCCCTGTCATGTTGCATGGTGATTCATAAAAAAATGCATGTATTAAGCATGATGGCATGGGAAGGGTCAACATGTTAATGATAGGGGTTGTTGCCATAGAAACTCCTCTTTTCAGGTACTTGGCAGTGTCTCTTTGAGGGTGTTAGAACATATCTGGATATGATAGCACATTTGCCTATACTACTCATAGGATTTTTCCTACTTTGCCAAAAATATCTATATCTATATCTATATATATATATAACTATCATAGTTTAATTTTCCTAGTTTATGGATACTTTCAAATAATTTACCACATAAATGGTTTAACAAATATTTGAATAGTCAAGTCTTTAGCCAAGGAAGGGTCAGACAAACTCAGATAAATGAATGATTCTGCCAGGTGTTCCACAACATTCAGCTTCTGAGTTCATTTTCTTATATCTTATTCACTAATGAATTTTTCTGTCATATGTCAAAGTATCAGATCACCCTGCATCAGATTATCATATACCATTGAAGAACACAAGAACTACTTCAGATGTTCGTAAAGATCTCTTTGAAGATTGTATCCACATGAGCAAGTGTGTGACTAGTGATCAATCTGCTCTTAACACAAGCAAATCTGCCACTATGCTGTTAATCACTAGTAAGAAAATACAGGAGGCACATCCATTCCTTATTACTGAACCAACAGAACTACCATTGTAGGAAGCTTAAACTACTTAGACTTATGGCTGGAAAACACCTCATCTTTTAAATTGCACATTAAGACCCTATAGAAAAGGCCTAGAATTCAAAAGATCTGCTACACAGAATATATTGAATGTCCTCTGACATGAAGTCCCTGTAAAACACAGTACTGGTTGGGTTTATTAATTATATGATGATTAACTTTTTGTTCTGTAAATCTTAAGTTATTTCATAGATTTAGCCATTAGAATTCATCTAAATCCTAGCACTGTTGTGATCATTTAATAAAATTTGCTGCAAATGTAGGTAATTCATTTTATGTCTGTTCTAGGGTATGGACTTTATTTATTTAGTTATTTATTTTGCATTTGTTTACTGGGAAAGTCCAACTGGACACAGGTCCTTTTTCAGAGGAGGCCCAGGGAGAAAAGCTGCAGCAATATGAAAATACACACTTTGTAAAAGTTAACAAAAATACAAGGAAATTCTAGTAATATTCACAATCAACAATAGTAGTCTAGTAATATTCACAATCAACAGTAGTACAGTGCTACCACTGCATTCTTAGAGGTTACAATAGCATAACATGTCATATGAGTATATATATTTAAATAGTGAGGAAAAGTAAGTTACTATAGAAATGAGTGTGAAGTTTGGAGTAATGAGTAGCACCCGATGAGCAAGATGTTTCGTCTTAATTGATTTATATAGCAGAAACATAATGGACATTGGGAGGAAGGAGCATAATATCAGCTATCTGACATGCATGCTCATTAAAATAAGGATAAGCTTTATAAACAGAACATCAGTTTTTTATACTTTGGTTATGGTATCCTAGATGATGTGGTCCGAAAACGTTGAATTTCCATCTATGATAACATCTACTCGTTCTGTTTAGGATACTTGTTCAGTAATGGTGTGATTTGATGATACAACATTAAAAGTACTGACTTCATGCTCGTATGACTTAAAGAGGACCAGGAAGAGTAAAATCCAGTTTTAAAGAACTTGTCCATTTGCATCTATTTGCATTCCTGTACCACATGTATTGTCTTATGTAAATTAACTATGGACTGCTGTTATCTTAGACAGTTTAAAACTGATGTGCTAAAATGTTAATAATAAATAGTATGGTTATATTATTCTTAAACTGCATTTATTACTCTCATATCTTATAGGTGGAAAAGTATGTACAATATTAATTAAACATTGCCCCTCACTTTTAATGCGCAATTCTAAATTTTAGGATGACATGTTTGTTGGGTAGTCTAGAGTTGGCTAAAATAATATATGAGAAAAGCATTATACCAAATACTACTGAATAAATGAATAGAAAGAAGATACAGTCAAAATGGGATGCCATGAATCCATTTCAGCAGCTGTGTGAGACACCTCTTCCCTGCAAGCTAAATGTAGCCATTCCAAGATTGTGTGTCATTGTAAATTTTATTATGAATAACTTCTGATTGCCTAAAATAATTGAAATGGCATGATAAATGTTGACTTAACTTGGTCTCACACTAGACAGTTGTCATGTTCCAATATTTCCTACTGAAGATTTCTCTAATCAGATGTATGAATTCACCATATCATTGATGCATGTAAAATTAATTCATGCCACATGGATGAATAACAAAATGTACTCCTGATTCTGATTGTGCTACATCTATATACAAAATGATGCTTGCACTTCATACAGAGTTTACTGCATGTTGGCCCAATATTGTGTGACACTTAGATAAATCTTACAAGTGGAAGCTCAAAAAATGATAATAAAGTACATTTGCTTTGTTCTCTGTGATCTGGTATCCTATCAGTTAAAACATATATGTTTGGAGGTGGTGAAATCCACTGAATGCCACCGTCCCTGCAAAGTGACATGAAGGCTCAATATCACAAGTGTGACACCCATCCTTTTGGATCCCTTAACTGCTGAAAATAAACTAGGATTGTAGAAGAAATACAGCAAATGAACAGACTCACTGTAAGTCATTCATATATTTCTAGTTACCTCCACCACACACACACAGACACAAACACACACACGCACACACACACACACACACACACACACACACACACACACACACACACACACACACACACACACACACACACACCACCTACTTTAATATACAAATTCTGAAATAGCTGGGCTTCAAAGTATGGTCAATTCTATATATATATATCTCACAAGCAAATTCTTCATTTGCATTAATATTTCATATTCTTTGCAGATAAAAAGTATAATAAGCATGGCAATGCAATGGAAACCTAGAAGGTTCCATTGTTTCCCTTTTCATGATAATCGGGTACAAGTAGACGTTTTTTTTTTTCTTCATTTGCTTTAAGATCTGAGAGGGTGAGTACAACATTATATTGGGTGCTACTTGTTTATATATCCATAATATTTGTTTTTTTACTACCATTGGTTCTTCTTTACCCTACACACTAAAAAGGAAAAGGGGAACTATGTGGAGTAAACGGATCTCATTTACAGTCAAACTCTGATTTTTTATGGCTACATTCTTGTTTTTTGCTGACTGCAAGCTTCATCCTGTAGTTCAGTAGTTAATTTCTTTAATCTCCATTTATCAGTCTGTAGACTCTAAGCAAGTCACTTCCCCAGAAGGTGCATTACACAATAGTTTGTATTACAGGTTCATAGGTTCATAGATTAGTACTAGGCTAACTGCCCGTGTGGGCCATTTTCAGCCTAGCTAGTTACCCCATGTGAGAATCAAACCCTGCACCTTATGTTTGTAAGGTAAACACCCTAACCATTATGCTAACCTCGAGTAGTCAAGAGATTCTAATTAATGCAATAGTGTTTGTTTTTAATTGGTCAGTTGCTCTATGATTGTTACAATATGTTGTTTTTAAGGAAAAAAAGTATAAAAAAATTCTACATTCTTTAGTTCAAGGAGACAGGACCTTGACTTCCTTATCTCCAAAATGTATGTCTCTCTTTACAATAAAGATTATTTTTCTCAGCTGAACTTCATCAACTAAAAGTTATTGGGCACCTTAATGTCATGTATTTTTATTTTTATAAGGAAATGAGAGGAAGCTCAGCACTTTTGATTGTTTTGTTTCCCATTTATTTATTTAGTTGCTTGTTTGCTAGGCATTTGATAAACAGATATGGCAGATCAGCCCTGAAGCATTTTAGCCACAACACAGAGGCTAAGAAGCAAATGATGAAATACTGTAATGTTTGGATTATATACAGGAATTAAAGAAGGCATTTACAAAGGTTAAAAGAAGAATTTGCAATCATTTTCATTAAAGTGTATAGCAGTTACATGTTCATGTGGAAATCAAAAACTTAGTACAAACGGATCTGTTAATTCAGTACACTGCATAGTAGATGGTCAGTACTCAGGGTGTATATCCACCTAAGAAGCGCAGTAAAGTAAAGCAAGCATGTGGTATCAGACTGCATAGCATGTGTGGAATATGACTGAATATTCATGGAAGAGGATAAAGATTAGGAAGGCAAGGTTCGGTGAAATTTCCTTTTTTGCTTAATAAAATTAGACAGAAATTAGATAATGGAGTGGGTACTATAGAGCCCAGAGGATATGGCATTTCATCTCATGTTTTAGCATGATGAGCTGTAAGGCCTGTAGTTTGTTTTTCATGGGTGAAAATGTTTTGGGATGGAACACTTGCCTAATGTGCAGTGGATCCCAATTACATGGGGTTGTTTAAAGTCACGTAATTTGACATAACAGGAAGTGACAGGAAAATATGCAGGGAGGGAGGTGAGACTAATCTGGACAGCATCCTAAGCATGCTTCTGAGAGTATTGACAAAGCTTGCTGTCTGTTGTGGGAGTAGGAGTCAGACTAAAAAAGACATCCAAGGCTTACAATGAGATGGTGACTGGGTGAATATAACTGCTATAATGCATTTAGAAACACATAGGCCGCAAAAAGAAAAACTGCTGGTGTTGCAGGTCTGCATCAAATGCTTCAAGAATGAGCCAGGTGAACTGGAAAACAAAGCACAGAAGGACAACATCTGGCTGGTGGTCTGGTAAATATGGAGTAAAAAAGGGATACTTTAGCCTTAACTGGCTGCCATTCTGCACTTTTACAGCTCATTTGATAGGCTCTCAGGATATGAGGGATATGACATGTGTCTGACCAGGGGCAGATCTTTTTTTTTTTTTACCTGAACATCTTGGGGCGGATGATTGTGGATCAAGGATTGGGTCCTGTACTGAAGACCTCAAGAGTCCTTTTTGTTCTTCACTTGATGTGGTGGTGGACTAACACAGGATGCTAGCTGATCTGGCTATGCCTGTGGTCTTGATTACTTGTTTCTGTTTCTTAGGCCCTTCTGACCATGGATTCGCAACCCAGCTTCCATGAGATACCTGTTAACAGACAATTATGGTTGGAATTCTTGATGAATAGTTAAGTATATGCATCAGTGTTTCACTTGATTTTGTCCTTATTGCTGCAAATCAAACATTTGGCTGCTGTCTAGTCCAACTATTTGTCATATGCTAGTTTTGCCTGTAAATTTTGAATACATATTAATTTTTCAGAATAGCATGAGCACAAGGCAAAAGTAGATGACCTGACCATACCTTATTTTTTTCATTTTTCAACTGACCATGAAAATAAATCAGAATTTTGTTTTTCAATATACAAGATGAATTCAGGTAGAAAGAATATTAACTCTACATTTTCAGATCAAGCTTCTTATTCATCATATATGCAACTATAATCTTTCAAGGATATTATCCATTACTTTTTTTAGTTAAATATTAGCTTTTGATATTTTTACTACAGGGTCTTATTGACATCTAGAACTGTCAGAATTAAAGTTTTGTGTGCTTTCAGTTTATGAACTGTGATCTCAGATGCATACAGTACATATGCATTATATAATCCAACTATTTCTATTTTCAAAAGAAAAAATCCAGTGTTTTACAAGTCTATCAATTTCAGTAAATATGATAAAAGAAACATTTGATGTATTGTGCTGAATATGTCAACATTGAGCTTAAATGATTAAGCATAACATGTCTATACTATAAATCCATATTTTCAGTTATAGATTACATAGACTTAAAGCAAGATTTTTCCTGAATTATTTCACACTCTTAAATGCTGCAACCTTCAAATAATATTCATGAAGGCATATGGTTATACATCAAGTATTCATTTTCTGAAGATTAACGTCCTTGCTTTCTGCCTGTACAAAGAAACATCAGCTAGTGCTGGAGCTTAATCATGATGAATCTTTTGACTAAAGAACATATTTTAAATCCAGTAAAGGTGGGTGAAAACGTATTTGAATTCAATGTGTATAGTGAAATACTTATGATTACTACCTCTTTATGATTCTCAGGGTTGTTTTATAAATAACATCACTTTACAGCAGGTGTGAGAAAGCTTAGGTCATTTTTGAAAGTCATTTGGATTCTCACTCATCTTTGAAACATCTGAGATATGGAATTAATTATAGATATTTTATTTCATTCTATTTCGTTTGTCTGTTCTTCATTGAAATTGTGCAGTATTCAAAGTCTTCTTCTGCTTTCAAGAGACAATTATGTACTTTTTTTGAGAACTGAAATTGTTGGACATTTTACAAATATCTTCCAAGTATAAAGTTAAAAATTCAGAACTTGGTGTTATAATATTCTATACGTCATACATTTATTACACACAATAAAGTTGAACTTCACATCTACATAATGTCATTACTTTTTAAGTTTTCAAATAAAAGCTTAAAAAAATATTTTTGTAATGAAAAAGTTTAAATCATTTGTCTTCATACAATTAAGCCAACTTATAATTCTGCTTTCTTCCATTCTTTGTTCATGACTTTCATTTTATCTTTCTTCCTTGATTCATTTGTTTTATCTTTTCCCTTTCCCTTCTTTCCTGTATTCCAGTTTGCCTACCTTTGGCAGATTATTTTGATTTTTTTTCCCATAGAAGTGCACTTGTCAGGGTTCCATTAATTTGACCTAATTTTAGATGTTAAGCATTAAATCAATGATTATTTCATTAAATAATATGTTTTCTGACCATGTGCATTTAGTTTTATGATAGCAGTATAAGTGAATATTGGTGTTAGATTGATGTATAAAGCTATTGGTATGGTACAATGTGAATGTTCTTTGCTTGACATCAGACAATGCATTAAGGGAGATGCCATTCCCCACGCTGTTATGCAGTTTCAAAGTTGAATCACATAATTATTTGGGGTGTAGGTGAGGGTTGGGGCTTCCCCCATGCAAAAACAATATATATATATATATATATATATATATATATATATATATATATATATATACACACACACACACACACACACACACACACACACATATATATATATATATATATATATACATATATACTTTTTTTTTACTTTTTTTGTTTTGTTTAAGATTAAATTATCAGATGTACTGAATTCAGATGGAGTTTAGAGGTTTCAGTAAAGAGCAAGTTATCCCATCATTTAATTTTCTTTTCATTATGGAGCCATAAAGAAATATGTCCATATTGGAAACAGATTCTAAGAAGTACAAACAGGAGAATGTAATGCAGTGCTACATTCTGTAGACTTCTAACAAGAAAGATGAAAACGTTCAGTTGCTTAAGTAAACTACTAGAACAGTAGGTGTTTGAATGATCAATGATGGAGTAACTTAAGCTATAGGGGTTATATCTTTCAGAGAATATAACAGACAGTTTCTATAATTTAAGTGCACTTTTCATACTCTTGACCACAGACATCATGAACATAGCTGCAGAAAATCAATGTTCTTGGTGTACAGCCCTTTTGAGATTTTACACCAACTGAAAGAGGGAGTCTTGAGCCTTGAAAGAGAACAATGCTATGTAAATAAAAAAATTAATGACCACATCCTGGTAACAAAAAATACTCAAAAATAATGGGGATATAAGGACAGGCTACTGCAGGAGAGATCATTCTAACATCTACAGTTATGGTACGTTTACTTACACAACTGTACCATGTCCATCATTTGAGCACTGCCACAGTAGTCGTTGCTATGTAGGTAGAGCACTATGGCTTATAAAGACTGGAGGGAGGAAGTATGATGGTGCAGAAACTTCTGGATGATGGCCCTAGTAAAGCCTGCTCTTTACCTAGAAAAGGGTCTAGTTTGTAGTGCTTCTTTGTGAAAAATGAGAGAAGTTTGACCCACTATGATAGTATGAGACACAAAATACCCTTCTTGCAAAACTGTTTTCTATATTAAGTACCTCAAGCCAGACTAATGAGCTGGTTCAGATTGAGCAAGAGTTTAATTTTTCCAAAAAAACTAATATCCTTAGGAGAAGCTTCCTGTTTTGTAGTTGGATGGGTATGCAGCACCCATTTCAAAACTATTTTAAGTTAGGAATACATTGATAGAGTGGGGCCCATGGGTGGTCATGCTGAAATGGTCAATGAGCGAACCTTGATAGAGGAGTAAGAAAGGCTGGAGGATAATAAAAGACGTAAGTGTTGTAGAAACAGTGGCATACTAGACTTAAATGAGTCTTGGTTCTTATTTTGGCAACAGCAAGGAAACATTTTCCATTTACTAATATATGATTCCATATTAGTAGGTTATTTTGCTTCCTTTAGTAACTGCTGCACATTCTCAGAAAGTGGGAGCCTAAGAGGTATTAAAACTCTATCACACAGGCAGTTAGTTACAGAAGATGGGGTGTATCAAACAACCCCTGTCTTGTGGGAGTAGGCCCAGTTTGTGAGAAAGCTTGTGGAAATTGCACTTGACCATTTTCAACAGAAGTGATAATAACATTTGCCTGGGCCAGAAGGGAGTCACCACAGTGATGCATGGAGAGTCTTTCTAAATCTTCAGAACAACCATGGATAGCAGTGAAAAGGGTAAAAAAACACTGGAATATAGGCACCATTTGCATTGGTTCATCATTTATAGTCAGTTTCATTCATGAGCAACAATTATTCAAACATCAAACCTCTTTGACATAATTTACAACAGTTTCAATTAAAAAAAAAACAGGTACTTGCATTGTATATGAATATTTTCCTTTTAAATGGAGGAAGGAATATGCAGTGCAACATCATCAATATGCATTTTTATGTTTTAAATAAGAATATCTGTTACCATAAAGACTTGTTCAAAATCACAGCCATAGGAGGATAAGATAGTTAGAGGATCCCAAAGAAAGAAAGGAAGGAGGATAAAGGAAGGAGGGTAGGAGGCACAAGGAAGATGAAGGAAATGATGTGATAGAAGAGGGTATTGTTGTTATAATAGTACATTGTTGTGCAGCAGAGAGTTATGGCACAAATTCATATAGCTACATTACTACCAATTTAACCAGGATCTGGTGTCACTCCTTGTAAGAACACTAAAAATTCTGTTTTGGTCTTAAAAGTCAGAGACTGTAAATGGGAAACTATGCCTTTTAATATGAAGCAGATAGTTTGTAGATTTTTTCTAATCAGTATGTGCATGAATGTTTTGTTTTCAACTTCCTGTGCAGTTTTGTACTGTTTGCATATTTTTTAAATAAAATCATTACACTTGTTTATTTCATATAAAGACATTATTATTGAACTTTGAATGCTTATGTGTTTATGTTTTTTATCAATATGCCTGTGTGTGCTCCTAGGTGAAGTATTAAAGGTCCAAGTTCACTGTGGGTAGTTGTTTAACAATACAGTGTCAATATACCTTTGGTCTTACTTTGAAATTTGCCTGAGAGTTTATTTAAATTAAGCATTCTGTCTTTTGTGATATATATATATATATATATATATATATATATATATATATATATATATATATATATATATATAAAACCAGACAGTCTATCATTGTTGTTTAGTGGTTATTAGCATGTGGTGGATGTGAGTGAAGAATCAGAGAAGTGGGGTTGGGTGCAGATTTTGAGGGGAAATGAATAGATACAGGGGTTATGCATTTCAGGCACTGTCAGAATTGATTTATTGAACAAATCTATGAAGTATATTATCTGGAAGATGTCAAATTGGTCATCTGAGTCCTCTGCCATCTTGTGAAGTATGGTAATATCTACTTTTGAAGTGTGCTATCTAAGGTTATGATTATCAGACGTTTATGATGCTCATTCTTTTTTTTTCAGTATCTTTATTTGGATTTCCATGAAGAAATATGTCAAAAAACTTCTCCAAGATGTAATGAGCATAAGTACATAACTGAAAAAAATAAATTAATAACATAACAACTATGTACACCAAGTCCTAAGTGCCATTACATGAGTTCAGTTAGTGGAATGACAGTGTCACACAACCTTATGGTCTCAGACTTAGAAATGAAAGGAAAAATGGTAATAAAACTTCTCTTTGTTAACTCATCTTAACCTTATATGAGTATTAGTTGAGATTATTGATAAAAAATTGTATTCCAAAACTGTGCATAATAAAAGCATTTGCTTTGGTTGTTGACTATTAACTTATGCACTATTATATATTTAATCACTATTTGTTTAAAACCATCCCATGATGCATTTGATCTGTCAAGCCAGTTTTGTGAGAAGTATAGCCTCATCAATGACAAAAGAGTAATTAAGACATGTAGTTTTTGTTTGTTTAGTCCAATAGGGCAGATGTGCAAGATAGCAAATTCTCAGGACACAGTAGTCTTTTCATACCCCATCTTTTCCAGTCTGGCCCTTATTAAGCACCATAACTTATATAAACATTTACAGCTCCAGAATACATACAAAATGTCAGTTCTTTGGGCATCACGGTGAGCAGTTTGGAGAAGATGTGAATAGTATTTATTGAGTTTGACAGTAGTTAAATACGTGTTATTTACTATCATGAATTGAGTATACATGAGCTTTTAAAAGGAATTAATTTCAAAGATAGCTGAACTGATTGAGATTTCTGGTTATTTTGAATTGCAGGTTGCAGACTAGACCAATAGTCTGAATATAGGATATTATCTTGATAATTAATAGCTATGATTAATTTATATATTTTTCCTAGCATGTTCTTTTTAATATTAACAAATTCCATAACTCCTTACAGAAGTTTGTGTGATTGTCTTTGGGTCTCCTAGTAAGGTTGAGATAATTTCTTTAATCTGTCTTAGCATATATAACTACATAGCATTTAGGAAGGCTTATGGCAATTCTGAGATAGTTTATAGAAAGGTTTTTGTAATAATAAATGAATAATATCTTCATTCAGCTAAGGGATAATTGTTCAAGCTTAACATAGAGTTATTTACTTTAAGACTTGGATTGAGATGGATTGGTTGGAAAATGTTAAAAGGACTTTTTAGATTTAGTGATTCAATTATATATTGCAAGATAGTTACCATATTCAATTATTTAGTTTGAGTGTACCAATATTTTTTATTGAGGAAGGGTATGGGCTTAGGGTTTGTTTTGGATCTAATTATTAGATTATACCATACCATACCCAAATGGGGCTCCATTTTAGTTTTATTGGACAATAATCAGTGATTGCGATAATTCTACTAGCATTTATTATATCATAATAGAATTTACAATCTAGAAGACCCAAACCACTGATATGTTCAGATAAATCAATTTTTGGTACCTAATATAGACTGATTTGGGCTCCCAAAGAAATTTAGAAAGATTTACATTTACAGTTATGAAGATTTTTTTCAGGTATTATTATATTAGTTACATTAAATTGAAACAGTAATAGTGGTAGTATATACATTTTAATAATGGCCACCTTTGACAATAATGGGAACTTTAATTTATTCCATCTGAGGATATCTTGTTGAATTGCTGTCCAAAGTTTTATGTTAATCTGGTAAAACATTTTTGAGCCATGACAAAAAGATAATACCCAAATATTACAAAGTATCATTTAATTTAATCCCAGACTTTGGAAGTAATTAATTCAGTTATAATTTGGGCTAAAAGAAACAATAGATGATTAATTCATATTAACTTCATAATTAGAAAATTTTGAAAATGTTTTATTAGAATGCTGAATTTTTGGTAGATCAGTATTAGGTAAAGTAAAATAAAGGTTTAAGTCATTAGCAAAGGCCATTAATGTAAGCTTTTTATTATTTATTATAGGAAGGTAGTCAAAAGTTCTTTGAATATATGAAGGACGAGTGATTATATATATATATATATATGTATATATATATATATATATATATATATATATATATATATATATATATATATATATATATATATATATATATATATATATATATATATATATATATGTATATGGGTCTACCTGATTACGCCAAAAGTGGAAAACACCGACAATGAGATAACCGACACCGGAAGATTGACAACGGAGAAGACCGACAGATGAAAAGCCCGATGCTGAGAACACTGACATGATAAGGTAAGTGTGCGATAGGGACAGACGTTTGGGTCAGGGTGCGGGTAAGGTAAATGTGTGATACTGAGGGACATTAGGGTTAGGGTGTGGGTCAGGTAATTGTGCGATAGTGATGGTCTTTAGGGTTAGGGGCAGATTAAGTGAGTTAGGGTTAGGGTGCAGGTAAGGTAAGTGTGCAATAGTGACGGACTTTAGGGTTGGGGCGGATTAAGTGAGTTAGGGTTAGGGTGCGGGTAAGGTAAGTGTGCGATAGTGATGGACTTTAGGGTTCGGGGCGGATTAAGTGAGTTAGGGTTAGGGTGCGGGTAAGGTAAGTGTGCGATAGTGATGGACCTTAGGGTTAGGGTTTGGGTTAAGGTTAGTGCATAGATAGTTGTGTATGTAACGTTTAGTGTAGGTTTGTAAGGTTTTTGGTGTGCTTGTGTTGTGTGTGTGTTTTTCGGAAAATGTCTGTGTTTTGTTGATTGTCGGGATTGTGGTTTGCCGGGCATGTGAAGTTGCGTGATTTTGAACTTTCGGTTTTGTGGTGTCGGTTATTTCGTTGTCAGTGTTTTGGCATGTCGGCATTATCAGGTAGACCCATATAGATATATATCTATACATATATATATATATATATATATATATATATATATATATATATATATATATATATATGATTCATGAAGCTTGCGCCAGGCGCAGGAGTAGCGTCGGCGATCTAACACCAAATATGGCCGCCAAGCGATTCAGGTACGAGCTGTTTCCACATGCACTACCAGCGTACGCCAGAGCTGCGCAGCTCCCAGTGCATGTATGCTAATTACCTCATGTGCAGCAGTGTAGCATGCAAATGAAGATATATAGTGATTCATGAAGTGGTGCTGGCGTAATGTGAGCATGAAGAAATATAAACCAAAAAAAAAACGGTTTACATTTTTTCAAACATAAAATTGGAGCCATGAAAGTGGACCAGACTTACTGTATTATAATGTTAATATATGCCAATGGCTAAATGTATAGCCAATGGCATAAACAACATGCACAACACATAAAAAATAACATTTAATGTCATGGCCACACTAACGCAAAGTAAATTTGCAGTGCTTCGGTGCGCAAATGGGATCACAATGAAAATATATTTAGATGTCATAAAACTGCAATGCAACACAATTCATGAATTCCCCATAATAGTCAATGGCATGCATGCTACACCACAACCATGGCGCAAGGGTTGCTAAGGGTCTGTAACAGTGTTCTGCACAGTAACTAGGAATTAGTAGTCAATGCCATGCAAATGAGTCAAATAATACTGAATTGCAAAATCCCCGCTGGCGTAAGGATGTACCACACAGCATAGTGGTACAACACCGAGGTGTGGCCTGGAGGTAAACATGACATGAAGAGAGGGGTGCGCCACTGTAGCTGTAAGCACATTGGAGCATTGCTAATCCAGGTTGCCTGTTGCTAAGCAAAGCCGCAGGATTGGGGTGTGGAAGTAGCCATAGGTTTGCTTAGCTGAGATCACACAAGGTAATCAAAAGTGCATGTGAATGTGGATAAAAACGCACTCGAAACCCGGTAAATGGCTGTGCGCGGCGCTCACCATAGCTGAAACAGGAAGGATATGGGAAGACAATAAGGAAATGCTGCAGCATGGTAAGTGGAGTACAAATGAGTAATTAACACCTAGGAACTCACAGTGGACCACTGACAACAGCTAACAAGGCTGCTAGCAACATCCTGCAGAACAGGAAAGTGGAGGTGCCATACTGCAAAGAAAAGAGAACTGTCACAGCAGAACAAAGCAAACTTGCAGTAGATATGCTACATAACACATTTCACAACACAATCCTGGATTGTGAAAACACAAAACAAGAAAGCAGGCAGCTGGATGCATGCCTGACAATGGGAGGGGAACTGGGTTGAAAAGTGAAGTAAAGGGCAATAGATGAATCATGGCAGCCAAGCGTAAGTCAACACCAAAGGCCCCACAATAGCAGTACCTGCTGTAAAACCCATAATTAAGATACCCTGCAGCTGGAATTGCACATACACACCCAATTACACCAGCATCATCCATTGCACAATAGTATAAGGTGTGAAAGCCCACCACACACACACTTGTGCATTCCCAGACACTCTGCTCCATTGGTGTATACAGACAGGGAACTTTTAATATGTACATGTTAGGGGCTGCCATATCTTGGATTCACCAGCATGTGTTGGAGACTGACGGTGGTGTGGAGGATGATGCTGACAACCATCTCAGGCACCAGAGGAGGAGAAGAGTGTTCAGACCCAGGGTAACCTACCAGGGGCTACATGATCTGGAGATAGTAGAGTGTTACAGGGTGGACAGGGACACCATACAGAAACTTGTTGAGCTGTGCCGGCCACTCCTCAGAACCAGAAATAACAAAGGGGGACCCATTCCAGTGGACACAAAGGTATGTGTAAGCTTGAGAATACTAGCCACAGGTACCTTTCAAAGGCCAACTCGGGATATCATGGGGATCTCACAGGCATCAGCATCCAGGGTACTCCACCAGTTCCTGGATGCCATGTTACCACATGCCAATGAGCACATATACTTCCCCCCAACGTAGGAGAAATTGGCCAGCAATATGCATCTCTTCCACTGTGTGGCAGACTACCCAGAGGTACTGGGTGCAATAGACTGCACGCACATACACATCAAGACACCACCCGGTGAGCAGGGTAGGCACTACATAAACTGAAAGGGAAATGCCTCCAACAACTGCCAGGTCATGTGCAATGCCCAGGGCATTATCATGGATGTGTGTGCTGGCAGCCCTGAAAGCTATCATGACTCCCACATTTGGCATGCCTCACAGCTCTATCAGGTATTTGCTGGGGGAACATCCCATATGGCCACCTGGTGGGGGACGCTGGCTATGCACTGAAACCATGGATGATGATTCCCATCAGAAATGCACACACAGCCATGCAAGAACACCATAATGAGGCACACATAGAAACCAGAATCATCATAAAGCACATGTTTTGGATGCTGAAATCACGGTTCCATTGCTTGGACATATCTGGTGGAGCCTTGCAGTACTCTCCAGGCACGTGTGCCCACATCTTCATAGTATGTGCCATGCTACACAATATGATCCTGTGAAAACAGCTGCAGCAGGGACAGAATGGTGAACGCCCTCACAGGCCACCACCATTGCCAAGGGCCCCACAGACACAGAGGGACTCACATCACAAACACCCTGTGCCAGCCCCAGTAGGCAGACAGAGGCATGCCCAGTATGCCCATGCCTTGCCAAAGAGGGAACGTATAGCACACACACTGACATGGTAGGCACTTATGGACTGACACCCTTCTCCACCTGCACACACAGCAAACATGGATGGCACACACACACGACCACCTGTAAATTGTCATGTATAGGTGGTCTACTGTGTGCATCCTACATAGGCAGCCCTCACTATTGTACACACAACTGCAATTGGCAAAAGGTAAGTCAATACCTTAACAGTAAATTAAGCTATCAGCATGTGTCCATACTGTATGTATAGATTCATAGATACATAGGTAGGTACATGCCTAACTGTCCAAGGCCAGTCATAAGCATAGCCAAAAAGTGTTTGCTCTTGCCACCCCATTGATTAACTAACTGTCCCTCTGTGGAGCAGAGCCAGTTGCAGGATCCCTGGGGTGTATCCACTGTTCCCCACCCACTCTGCAAGGATTCCCTGGAGTGTTGGTGAGGGGTTTTGAATAATGTAATCAGGGATGTAGTTCCAAATAATGGGGAGTACCCGTGACAGGAATCTTTCACTCCAGCATCTTCCAGTTATGGTTGTGGCAAGGTGTAGCTCATTACAGTGTGTGGCTCACTGTGACATGGATGCCCATAGGTGAAGCATATCCATTAAGCCTGACTTGGACATGGCTTTGTTGGCCAGCAAATATCATCCCTGAGTAAACAAGATGCCACTGAGTAATGCATGAGTTTATGCAGTCTGGCAGCATAGGACACATGTCTGAGGGCATTATCCCTCTATGCGAGGTATGTTCGTGGCCCTTCCAGCTGTCAGCTGTGTCTTCTGAGGTACATCCAAAATGGTTTATCATACTCGATGATGCAATTGATGACTGATGAGTAAAGGGGAACAATAACCTAAGTTTGTTTAGATGTGAACCCTTAAGTAATCAGATGGCCTACATAGATGGATGTCCTAACTACTTCGCACATATGACTGTTAAAGGAGAGATCACTATGTAATGTAGTCCCACATACCCATTACGTCATCTGAATTATACTGTCTGCCACTCATGTGTTAATAGGTGTGTGTGTAGTTTCCCAAAATGGAATGACCATGCAGAATTTGGCCTTTAGCTGGAGGCCATCACTCTGACACCCTTTGCTGGTCTATGTGAGGCCCCTTGAAGGACATCTCTGACAGCTGGACTGCCAGTTATGGCTCCCAGTCTGCAGTAATCACCAAACATGGCCTGCTGTAGTCTACCTGTGTTAGCCCATAACTCTGAGAAGTATATGGCAAACAGTAGGGGTCCCAGGATTGAATCCTGTGGGACACCAGTTGTGACTGGTCAAGATTTGGACCTGGAGGCTGATAGGCTTACCATGTTGGTTCTGTGTGTAAGCCTGTTGGCAAACCAACCTGTGATGTATGGGTGTATGTACTGGCTGGTGAGTGTAGAAATAATACCTGAGTGGGGAATGGTGTCAAAATCCTTGGCAAGGTCCAGGTAGTAAGTGTGAACTACCACACCCCACACCTAAAGTCTAGGTGGCTGTAAGATATCAAACTGGTTCAGTAGGCATGATCTGCACTCAATCAAGGTGACCTGGGTTGGGTCAAGAGTCTGGAGGTTACCATTGTCTAGGTTCATGAGTGCCATGAGGATGCACTCCATAGCTGTGCAGATCAGGTTTCTCAGGCCTATGGGGTGGTTGTTACTATGGTCAGTTGTGTCACCACCTTGATGGAGTGTAATAGCTGTTGCCATGCACCAGTGAATGGCCATGTAGCCTGTGTAGAGGCTGATGGTGAATTGCTAAATTAGGAGGGGGACCACTTTATCTTGTAGTGTCTGCAAGATGCAGTCTGGGACACCATCTGTCTCCACTGACTCTCTGTCATGCCGTTTGAAAGGGCCATTACCACCTGTATGTCAATAATGTCTGGGATACTGTACGTTTTGGGTATTATTGTGGGCCTAGTAGGGGGTGAAGCTTGCTCCGAATGTATCATCAAGTGTGTTGGTGATATCAGTAGGGTCAGTATATTCATTGCAATATTGCACCAGCACAGTGCAAATCTGTGTGTTACTGATTACATCCTTGACATAGCCAAAGAAGCCTCTGTAGTCATATTCTGAATCCATGCCTATTTACCTGTTGATGTCAGCCTTGGATGATTACATGAGTAACATAAGTATCTTGCTAATACTGGTCACAGACATTTGCATGTCTTGGGATTTGCTGTTGTTCTGGACTACTGTACTACTTCTGTTGTATAGCCTGTATAATGCAGGGGTTCAGCAGACTGGTGTCCTTGTGTAGGAGTAGCTAGTCCTGGTTTACCATTGATGGCACGACCCATGCATCTTTGTAGGTGCTTATAGAGTGCATTTGTAATTCTGTCTGTATCTTGAGCAGTGTCATCCCTGAGCGTGGGGGCTGTGAACCCTCCCACCTCTGTCATTATTACTGTGGATTTAGCTGTAGGAAATATATTCACTGTGTGTTCCTTGTGTGGGGGAGATGGTTGGGAACAGAAATCATCACTGATTAGTTTATGGTCAGATCTAAACAGTGACCAGTTTACCTCTGCTGTAGTGCACCTGTTGCACATGTCAGTGATTACCACTTTTAGTATGGTTTCACTTCTCGTTAGTCCATCTACCAACTGATACAGGCCATATGAAGTGATAAATCCCAGGAAGTGCTGGGCCTGGAAGTGCACACTCGAGTAGGTTATCCAGTTAAGTGTAGGGTAGCAGACATTGATCAATAACAGGGTGTCTGATAGGACTGTCATGTTTACCACTGTCTCCAGATAGTTGTAGTGGTGCTCATGGGTCATGGAGGGTTATCTGTATCAACTCACAGTTTGCATTGCAGTCATGGCTGATGTTAGCTGCAAATGGATGATTGCAGAGGTATCATGCTGCCCCACTAACTTGGAGGCATAGGTATCTCCGATGAATGTGGATATACCCCTTCCATGTCTGTGCCAGTGAATGTATAGTGGCTGAAATGTGTGTTATGGGTTGTAGCCTGGTAGTGCCGGTGTTCTCACAGGAGCCTTATACAGGTCCCAGTCACAGAACAGATGTAGATGTTGTCCATACTGAGGGGTGCTGTGAGTGCGAGCATGTTATGAGTACTACCCCTGGTGTTGAGTCGCCTAGCCCTCACTGGTTCTGCTATTGTGCAGTTCATGGAAATGAGATCTACCTCTGACACCTGCCTATAAATGGCACCATGGGTGCGCAAATAGCCTTGGCCAGCATTCCAAAGCCTTAGGCTGACACATGCAAGTTGGTATGGCATTCTTGCAGGCATGTATCCCATCTGTGCTTGTGTCCCATCTTTTCTGTAGGTAACCTACTGGTAAGCAATACAAAGCCTGAACCTATACATGTCCACTGTGTGGGTTCTGTCCGTGAGCCACTTTGCAATCCATCACATGACATAGGGGTTAATGTTCAGGTTGATGGGTATGTCGATAATACCAGAATGGGGAATGGTGTTGAAAGCCTTTGAGAGATCAAGGTAGGCTGTGTGGACCTCCTTACCCTCATCTAATGCCTTGGTAACTGTCTCTAAGAAGTCCACCAGGTTTTGGAGACATGGTCTGCCCTTATCAAAGCCAAACTGGCAGGGGTCAAAGGTTGGGAGGTACCCAATGTCTCTGTAACTGAAATCCATGATGATGTGCTCCATAGCCTTGCAGACCAGGCTAGTCAGCCTATAGGGCAATAGGTCCCATGGTCCACTGTGGCGCCACCTTTGTGGAGTGGGATAACTGTTGCTGTGCACCATTCAGGGGGCACAAAGCCTGATACGAGGCTATTATTGAACATAGTGCATAGGTGGGGAGCCAGTATGTTCTGAAATTCGTGTAAAACGCAGCCTGGAATGTTGTCCGGTCCCATGGATGCTGTGATATTGGCTTTAGAGTGTGCAGCTTTTACCTGTGTAGTTGTGATTACAGGGACTCTGCACTCTTCCTGTATAGTTATGGGCCCTTTAGGGGGTGAGAGGGGGGAAGATAGCACTGAACCTATCTGCCAGGATGTTGGCAATATCAGTTGGTTCTGTAATGTTCGTGCCTTTGTGCTGTAACTCAGAGCAGATCTGGGTATTGACATTGAGATATTTGACATAGCTATAGAATACTTTGTGGTTGTCATTGAAATTAGTGGTGGTTTTGTTTCCGTAGCTAGCTTTGGAGGATCTTATAAGGGATCTCACCTTCTTACTGAGGCTGACCAGGGAGCTCCTCCATGCATGGGATTGTACTATGTTTTGCAACAGTGTCTTCCTTCTGTTGTACAGTTTGTTTATGGCAGGGGACCACCAGATTGGCTTCCTTGAGTATAGAGTCTTGGTTCTGTTTGGGATAGCACGATCCATGCACTCGTGTAAGTGCTTATAGAGTGCATTTGTGTAGGATTCAGCAGTTGTAACTGTATTGTTCATCTGCATGGGTGTCATGAAGTTCACCACATCTGTCTTAAGAAGCATGAAGTTGGCTTTGTAGACATATTATACTGTGGTTCCTGTAATGGGGGGTGGGATGTGGATATCAAGGGTGTTAGGCTTATGGTCGGATCTAAACAACAAGGAGTTGACTTCGGGTATGGAACACCGGTCACTCATGTTTGTAATGCCTAGGTCTAGGATATTGTTGCCCCTGGTGGGTGTGTGGATAAGGTGATCCAGAGCATTGGTATTTATGAATTCCAGAAAGCGTTGAGCTAATGAGTTGGTACACGAGTAGTTTTCCCAGTTAATGGTGGGGTAGATTCAGTGAGACTATGTGATGAGTGTGGAGTAGTGCAAATGTTTACCTTCTCCACATGACTTTCAGGGTCAGTCTTGGTTGGAGAGAGCTTTACCTCCAGTTTGGCTAGATAAGGGCATCTCTCACAGGTTGTAGTGTTGGGTGGTAGGCGAAGAGGGTTGTCTGTGTACATGAGGCAATGTCTACACTGGCAGCTGACCCTTGGACATGCCTGAATATAAAACTAATTTCCCCTAGATAAGTGAAGAAAGTGAGTACAAGAGCTATTTTACTCTAAGCAAGTGAGAAAAATATGTACAAAACCTGTTTACCTCTAGGTAATGAGGAAGATTGAGTGCTATAGTAATTAGTAGCTTACGTAGTGCTTACAAGTTCTGAACAAGTGCTGAGCATGAATAAGCAATCCAGATAGGGTCTTGGATATCATAAACACACTACCCCCCCAACAGGTATACAATCATATATCCATGTACACCACAGAGCCCCTGTACCCACAACTATGCAGGTACAAGCTGCACTCAGGCTGCATGGGACCTGTCCACATCCCAGGTTGTATCATACACATATGACAAAACAAGTTGCTCTCCACATACACATCATGTAAAACATAGCTTCATGTCAGGCTATGTTCACACTGTATGGTGCACACTAACAGTTATCACAACCCACAAAGGGGGAGACACCACTGATAATGGGAAGTACTGCATTACTACCCTGCTGAGTCTGGTCTGAAAGGCCATGAACCTTGATCAAATTATTTAATGTCAGCAGTACATATGTAGATGACAGTAAGGTTGATTTCACACTGCATATCATAACCTTGCCAGGTCATATGACATCATAACCCATACTGTGCTCCACCTACACTCAGTATACTAGACGTACATTCCTATGTCACAGGAGTGTTTTGCAATGGGACTGCTGGCAGAACCAACACTACAGAAGGTGTCTGAATAATACATGCATATCACACCATTGTTAGCTACAGTAATACAGGGTTGATTAATTGTACTCCCCCTCATTGTAGTCCATACCACACAGACTAACAGAAGGCATCTGCCTATTGAAGTATGCAAATAGCTATGACCTAGGAGCAATAGCTGACTCAGAGTGTTGTGGACAACATACAGAAGGGGTTTTGTGGGTGAGGTGTGTGTGACATATGACCACAATCTGACAGCTACATATTGCATTGTCACCCCTATGTTAATAACCCTGTGCCCATGAAATACCACCTAGGCAGCGGTCAACATAATGTACACTGTGTGTAAGGGATGCAGCTGGGCAGTTGTCCTTCATGTGATAGTTACGTTACCACACCTGTCAGGTAGTCATATGTGGCAACCCTAATCATGACAGGGTGCCATCCATGAATATAGAGATCATTGTCCAGCCATACACAACACTCAAGTGACCCATATCAGATCACATATTTCCTTAAAGCGGTATTGGCCATGTTCAGATGGCCTACACCAGCCTTCCCATCTCCCATCTCCACTATGTAGCATGATGCATAACCTGAATAAATCCATGTCCAACCAAGTGATGTTGGACATGCTACACATACACATCCTGATCTCAAACATACTTCATGGACGTCCACCTTCCTATTACTAGGATCTCCACATGCTGGACAGATCCTTCTCCCATACACTTTGTATAGTCCTGCCATACTATGCATTCCTGTCCAGCAAAGCTGCAAATCGCCCCCTCTCAGACATGGTGTGATGACTGCATGGTAAATGTATAATTAACCCTGTGGATCAGTTATGTGGCACTGCTCCACCTGGCCCCAGAGACCCGCCTGTTGGCTACAGCTAAGTAACATTTCATCCTAGATTCATACATGGCTCAGGGCATATAGCCTACCAGTTGACTTTGAATGTCCATGCTATAGTTGATATCCATCCCTGCAAATACCATTTGGTAGCCAGAGTCCAATGTGTATCACATGTGCAACACAGGTGATACATAGCAGGATGTTGAATTGCTGTACTGTGCCTTGTAGATGTATATGGCAGGACACATACATGTAAAACCTTCTATGAGCAAGTCTGCAGATTCACAGGTCATGTCCGTTAGGGCAGTGTAAGTCTTTATACGTGACATATACACAGCATCAAGGTCGACTGCATTAATGTGGACACATCCAGCCATGTGCTGATAGGTAGGAACATCAGTATAGGCAAAT
This sequence comes from Protopterus annectens, assembly GCF_019279795.1. Lineage (NCBI taxonomy): Eukaryota > Metazoa > Chordata > Ceratodontiformes > Protopteridae > Protopterus > Protopterus annectens. The sequence goes on along the minus strand of NC_056728.1, from coordinate 1,487,220,321 downwards.
AGACATGCCCATATCAAGACAGCATCCACATGGAGTATGAGCAATGTAATCAGGTGACACACACATATATATGGTGATAATATCCACTCACCATTGAATGTCTCATGTGTGTGACACAAACACGTCAGTGGTGTCAGTGTTGTGTAGATTTGCAAAGACAACTATTTAATCGTAATAAATGTGATACACATGTATGTTCAGCTGTAGCTCTGTATGTCTCTGTGAGTTACTGTGACTTGTCTCCATCATTATGTCTTCCAGGTATGCTGCTTGCAAGGCAACCCCCTTATACCCGCTTGGAGGATGAGGCCCTCATCCCATACCTACATGACAATCATGATATCCTGTTCAGCCATGTGCCACAGGATGCACAGCAGCAGGATGCCCCGTGGATGGAACTTCACAGGAGGGTTAATGATATGGGTGGCCACAACCACACATACCAGCAGGTGCGCAGACACTGTACAGACCTCATTAGATGGGCAAAACAGTGTGCGAATGCAATCGCCAGGGAACAAAGTGCAACAGGTGGTGGACCACCAACCCAATCCCCACTCACACGTACAGAGGAGCTACTGGCCAACCAGGGGACACCTGCAGAACAGCATCCACAAGCCTTAGACAATATTGTGGAGGTGGGTATCTCTCAACCACCGAGCCTGGAGTTGCTTGGTAAGTCACTACTGCACCTATAACAACTATATTCCATATAGTTGCATGTGTCTCTGTACAATATGTAATGTAACATCATATGCAAGACATGTATAAACACATGCCGCATACTATAGTATGCTACTCTGTGCATGCACACATGTGTATACACCATAGTATAGTCTAATGTACTGGTGTCTGTGCTAACATGTACATTGCACCCTGTAGCTATCATACAGGCATGGATAGTGCTCATACTGCTGTGTTACTCCTATTTAGGTACCTCTGGCGTTCCGATGCAACAGCAGCCCTTGCAGGTGAGACTGTTATTATTTATCAGGCATCTTAATGCACAGATCTATCTGCCATGTGGCCATTTACCACATGTACACATAATGTATGGTCCTCTCACAATATACAGTTCAGACCTGCAATGCATCACAATGGCTACCCATGTGCAACACTTGCAAACTATGTGAATCACTGACATGAATCCTGTCATTGCCAGATGTGTGGGCAGCTGTGCATACAATGGTGGAGGTGCTGTTCACTGTAGGGACATGTACTACAGATCAGAACTACACATGTGGGAAATACAAACAGTACTACACAGTGAGCTGGAGTATGGCCAGCTGACAGGATTCACTGGTGTGGATCTTAGCCCTGCTATGAATGTCACACAATGTGATGTGCTATCTTGATATGTCCATGACATCTAGTGGCCTGGCTGCAACACTGCCTAACTATCCTGAAAAACATTCCCACATACCGAACATACTACCCTTTGTCTGCATAACCCTGTCTTCAGTGGAGCATATGACATCTATGGGTGTATGTCATATGGGACAACACAGACATGTGAAATAGACATCCGTCACAATAATTTGGCCAACACATGTACACACATGGCCATGGAGGATGGCCAGAGGCAAGAAGCAACACACACAGTAGACGTGATGTGCTTGTGGGTACACCCTTCCATACAATGGCTACACATGGTCCAAGTATGGCCTTTGTGTAATAGTTATATTGCAGATGTGGAAAACTAGACATCCTACATGCCTGTGCACATCTTGTGTAAGCGTGACATCAATCCACAACATAAGATGTGTTGAACATCTTGAGTGTGTCACGACATGACAGCAGTCACCTGTGCAGTATCCACATCAGCCTACAGATACAATACATTCCCCTTGCTGGTGTCAGACATCAATGTCATCCTTGCTCCTGATGTGTGTGTGTGTGTGTGTGTGTGTGTGTGTGTGTGTGTGTGTGTGTGTGTGTGTGTGTGTCTGTGTGTGTGTGTGGTACACAGATGTCATGTGGGACATGGTGCACTGATGAGTTCGCCATGTCTGGCCATAGTTGCCAGGTAGCAGCAATAAGGTTGCAGATGTGCAGGGGTGTTATCCGTATACCCTTCAGTGACCTGTGACACATTACACATCATGGTTTAGTGTGTATACACCTCAGTGACATGGGTCACATTCCACAGTATATATGTATTGTATCTGAACACAGTCATGGCTATGAAATGTGTCTGCAACTCACACTGTATAGCAATAGATATGCCTCATGACTCCCTGCAATAGCCATGCACATCAGCTAAATGTGCAGTATATCTGTAGGGAGGACAGACAACACTGCATTAGGACACCATTACCCCACTGTATATTTAACAGGACACCATTGTGTTAAACATGTATGCATGTCATTGCACACATCAGCAGATCACATGCCAAACTACATGTGATTGTCAAGGTCATATGCCACACATCAGGCAGGTGTACTGTTAGCCTGTGCTTGTCTACATGGTGTAACACAGGGATGTATGCTAACTACTACTATGATTGTGCAATTTGCATGCCTTCTGCTATGACACATGCATGCTGTTGTGTGCAACCCAGGGATGTATGATAACTACCACTGTTATTGTCTGCACTGCATGCTGTCTGCCATATCACATGCATGTTGAATGCCTTCTGTCATATCACATGCATGTTGAGTGCCATAGTGTGTGTGTGTGTGTGTGTGTGTGTGTGTGTGTGTGTGTGTGTGTGTGTGTGTGTGTGTGTGTGTGTGTGTGTGTCTGTCTGTCTATTGTATAGATTGTAATGTACAGTTCTTGTCTGCCCCTCAAAAGTGATGTAGGTGCATTGCCCTCCTGCAGTCCATCTGATGTTAGTGTCCCCACAGACTCTAGCAGTGATGATGAACATATGATTGAGGCAAAATCAGGGTTGTCAGGGGCTGAATCTGTGCCATTGGTTGCCAATCCACCTATTTCCCCCTCATCTCCGCACACAGATCCCATGCCTACACATACCCCATCACCAGTGGCCATAGAGGAAGGACAGTTGGCATGTGGTAGCTTGGAACAGGAAAGTGTGGGGGCTATGGAAGGTGTGCCTGCACACCATGGTGTCAGCCAAATAACTGGTGATGTCTCACACAGGTATGTGGCCAGTGCTACTCATAGGAGGATCTCTGGCCAACATGCCCCTGCAAGACAGAGCTCAGCAGCTGGTGTCACCAGACGCATGTTTCAGGCTGTAATGGAGGCACAGGCATGTGTTGAATGGCACAACAGAGAAGATCAGAGGCTTCAGAAGGCTGCTGTCTGGTCTTTAAACAACAACATCCAAGCAATGGTAAATGCTCAACAGCAGATTGCTGAAGCTTTCGATAGATGATTGGGTGACATGGTTGGAGTCCTTGACCGTGGCATGACAATCCGCGAGCATGAGCTGTCTGTGTTGGAACATCTGGTAGGAGTGAGGCATCGGGCATGTGGACGTAGGCCTGCTACATCACCTGTTTCAGGTCTATGTGAATGAGCTACCTCACATGTCTGCTTCCATAGTGGCGGTAGCAGCAGCAGTGCTGGTGCTGTGCTGTCTACACCACGACACAGCAGGCCACATGCATGTGGCCCTGGACGGTCCCAACAGGGACACAGTTCCATTGGACAAGTGTCATCAGACAGAACCCAATCTGCACCTCTGCCTGGTAGTGCCCGTGCAACCCCTGGCAGGCACAGGTCACATGTCCGTGGCTGGACACCGTGAACTGTAAAACCTGGCCTGTACAGTCTACAGCTGTCAATAATACCCCTGTGTAGGCCAGAAACATGCCAGAACTGTGTGCATACATACATGCACACACCGGAAACATATGTAGGGCACCACAACACACACATGCATAACATCCACACATGCCCAATTAGATCAAAGACCCTAACCCACACACATGATGTCATCCAATGGTGCAGCCTAGGCCTCTGGCAAACATTATCACCCTGTGCATATGATGATGCCTGTGCCACATCCCTGACATCCACACCATCGGTGCAGGGACATGCTCATATGGTCTGATGCATAGGGTGAACAGACTAGGAAGATAAGTGTAGTTTACAATTGTTGAGTACTGTTGACAGGCAGCAGACATACCATGTACTACAGGTGTACAATGCATTTTGTACTGTTAACAGTATGTGTCTTGTGTAGCAACAGTAACTGCATGTTGGGCATGATGCTCTGCTTTTCTCCTTCAGGTCTAATTGCACGTGCCGGTGGATATCAATGTTTGCAGTTAGTGTCCCATATGTCAATGTGGACTACTCACAGGTATGTATGAATATACCAGCATGCACCTTGTCGCTGCCACATCACAGTGAGAATGTCCCATGTTCCAAACACATCTACTGAGCCAAGTGCATGATAGCTGTGTATTAAGCTACTGTGGCTACAGATGTGACATCCATACAGGGTGACATCACAGGTACAGTTACATGGAGTGGTGAGGTAAGAGAGCGATCAAGCTGATTACAAGGGTAGAGGCCAGTGGGAAGTGTGATGCCTCATTTGGAAGCAGTAATACAAGTTCTCATGACAGGATGCCAACATACAACTGCACCCACACACTCAGGTATTGACACACATGTATTCAGTGACACAGTAACACACCCACACACAAACGGATTCACCGACACAGTAACACACACTCACACACAGTTGCTACTGTTGAGGTGAGGACCCCTGCCTATGTGCAAATCATCATTACAGTACAGTGTACCTAATGACGTGCCACAGAGAATACACATGTACAGGTAGTCAGTATGACCTAAGATTGGGGACATCAACACAGATAGTATATTGCATCGCCTGGATGGGGGGAGAGGGTCTTATCAGTTCAGTATGGTAACATACATCCTCATTCCATGGACCAGACAGTCACACACACACACACACACACACACACACACACACACACACACACACACACACACACACACACACTGTGGCATTTACTACTGAATACACCTATGTTATGCACATACAGATACCTCGCATGTGTGAGATACATGCCCCTGCCTATGTCCTGCTTTCTACATTGCAGTCTGTGCAGATGTCTACACTAGTGTACAGGAGAGTGAGTAACAACTGAGATGTATTCCCCACCATACATGACATATACAGACACATACACAACCACACATACCAGTACTTTGAATCAAACACCTACCTAGTTCATGGTATGTATGACAGACTTACAGCAGTATTGCACACGTTACAAAGTGTACTGATGCCTCCTTTGGCAACAGTGCTGATATATGCACAAGGGAGGTCTTAACTGTCACAGGTGTCAAGTGATTTACCTTCAGTGTCACCCTGACCGCTGTCTATGTTGTGTGTTATGCCCTTCAGTTAATGAAACCATTGCTTACTGGTTACACAGGTTATTGTAGGACCGCTTGTGACACACATGTGAGCTGTCCTCAGCAAACATCCATCTGCAAAGATGCCACACCACTTAGTTATTTCCACACATCTGTTCATATCTGAGGTACATCTTTCCGTACATTCAGCATATCACCATATACAATTGGCAAAGTTGAGGCTGCATTGCAACTGCATGATGTACTAAGATACATGTCACCTGCATACATCAGCAACTGTGCACACATGGTATCTGAAAGCACACCACTACATGTACATGTGTGTAGGTCCTACACTCCTGTCATGTGGGCATGTTTGTAGGCATTGCAATTGGTGGACATGTGTAATGACATACATGACACATGGTCTGTTGTATGATATGATAGGTGTAATGGGTACAGAGGGAATGTTATCTCTGTCAACATTGATATCACACCTTATGTACTGTTAGCATTCAGCAGCCATGGACCTACATTCCACGTGCATGTGTCTAATGGCTGTAGCCACCTGTCTGCACAAAGGACAACAACAGCTATGCTATTTACATGTATGTTGTGTGTGTGTGTGGCATGTATATATCCAGGGCAGGTACATGTATGTCATATCCAAACATAAGGGTGTTTACTGGTGTACAGCAACAGTAATCTGCTTATGCTGTAAATAACCGAGGGCTTCTGGTATGTGTACAGCTGACCTGGTTACAGAAAGTGGTATCATTACATTGCATAACACATGATGCAACCGTGTCAGTACATGGGCATACATGGGCCCTCTCTACAGATGATGTAGAGCTTGGTACAGTCCACTGGTCAAGGAACACATGGTGGTGTACTCTTATATGTTCTACAACATGTATGGATGTGTGTTGGTGGTCCGAGGGCATGGTGGTGTCTGAGGTTTACATCCTAGAATGCAGCATTTGACACTGTGTCCAGCACCTGACTCATCTGTGATGCCTTTTGTGGGAGTACCGGTCAGTATATGTGAATGGTCTCTATGTATGTGGGGACACCACCACCTGGAGCAGTCAGTACCTGTGTTATGGCCTACATGTCTGGTTCTAAGGTATATGATGGTAGTGCTATTGTGCACTACAGAGCCTTCAGCCAGGTGTTCCTCACTGCACAGATGTCAGTACTCCCCATTGTTGGATCTACAGTGAGTAGCTGTGATTATGGATGCTACACATCTAGCACTGATTAGCATAAGCATACAATGCAGTTGTCCTCTAGGTGTCAGGGTGTTATCCTGTGTTTAGGCCATTTGCCTTGGAATGGCACTATATGGGTGAATGTGACTTGGGTATTATCCCCACTCCCTGGAGTCATGGATGCATGTGATATGTGTCAAAGGCCTGTCTACTGTCAGTCATATCATCCCAGAATGACAAACAGTGGACAACTTTGTAATTACAGCAGGACATTGGCTCATTGCGTTGATCAAGCAGTTGCCACTGCTAGCAAGTCTCATTGTGTTGGTCAAGCAGTTGCCACTCCTAGAAAAACACCACTGTGAGTGGTGGTATTGTGCTTGGTATAGGATGATACATCTAACGCGATGGACAGCAGCAGACATTGTGTATAAGACCAGTGTCAGATATATGTAGAGTTCCTGCTAACAATGACAACTACTATCACCAGAGTCCATTAAAATGTGTTCTTTACATCTAACTGCAATAGCATAGCCACTGTGGCCTTCTGTGTTTAGAATCAGAGTGCATCCCAGGCAGCCCTGTGCTACTAAATGTATGAGCATGCCCAGTATAACTTTGTGTAGATGGACACATAGTGCATTCCAAACAGCCCTGTGCTAGTAAGTGTGTGAGCATGCCCAGTGACACCTTGTGTTGGTTATGTGCCTCTATGTGTATGGGCATGGCCATTGTAACCCTGCATAGTGATAGTAGTCATCCATTCCACAGATGGGCATACTCCAGGTCAGGATGGATTCCTACTTTAAACACACAGGTTCACAGGTATGTACATCCTAAATGTCAGCATCCCTGTTGATGTCTGCATTCCTAGGCAGTCATAATGACAGACTTGAGATGTGTAGTCTGTGTGGCGTGACTCGTAACTATGTAGTATTGTAATAGTGATCTGTAGATAGGCAAGTGTTTCATTCCCACCACTGGCATGTGTGTGTGTGTGTTTGTCTCCATCTGCCTGAGTACTGAATAATGCTTTTAGAATGGTCACACTCCATACAATTCCTATACCCACCTAGAAATACACCTCTTGGAGTGCTGTGTCCCAGTAATCTTGGTAGCACATTCTGTAACTGCGTAATGCTGTAGTGTAATAAAGTAGTTAGATCAGTGTTCTAATCCCAGACTTGTCAAGTGTGTGTGTGTGTGTGTGTGTATGTCTCCGTCTGCTGGAGGACTGAATAATGCTTTTAGACTGCTCACACTTCAAACAATTCCTATACCCACCTTTGGCAAGGCTGATGATGTCACCCACCTAGAAATACACCTCTGGGAGTACTGTATCCCAGTAATCTCAGTAACGCATTCTGTAACTGTGTAATGCTGTAGTGTAATAAAGTAGTTAGGTCAGTGTTCTAATCCCAGATATGCCAAGTGTGTGTGTGTGTATGCCCCCATCCTGCCTGAGCACTGAATAATGCTTTTAAACTGCTCACACTCCATACAATTCCTATACCTACCTTTGGCATGACTGATGATGTCACCCACCTAGAAATACACCTCTGGGAGTACTGTATACCAGTAACCTGGGTAGCATGTTCTGTAACTGTGTAATGCTGTAGTGTAATAAAGTAGTTAGGTCCATGTTATAATTCCAGACATGCCAGGTGTGTGTATGTGTGAGTGTGTGTGTGTGTGTGTGTGTGTGTGTGTGTGTGTGTGTGTGTGTGTGTGTGTGTCTGCCTGCATGAGACAAGTACAGTGCTTTGTAGAGTATGCACTCTCTGTACAAATCACATGACCACCTTTGTCAATCCAGCTGGTGTCACCCACCTAGGTCTATACCTGTAAGTGTGCTGTAACCCAGTATTTGCCGTAACGCGTGCCCTAAAAGCATATTGCTGCAGTGTGGTAGGGTAGGTAGGGGTTCATACACAGGACATGGCAAGTGTGTGTTTGTCAGTCAGAGCCTGTGTAGAGGTGGCTGTGAGTGTCTTACCAATGGACATGTTGGGAAGTGGATTTTGTAATTTTCTTATATGGTGTTCGTCTTATGACACATTGGCCACCTCACGAGGAGTACAGCTGTCAGTCAGCCAAGGGATTCTGTTGGCAAGCCATACCCTTACATCTGGCAAAAGGCCTGGTAAACAATGTATGCAACCCTACTAGTACCCGGTATATGTACTGCACCCATGTGCCATGCACAAACACAGTTGCCTAGGATATCCTGCTATGTTGCTAGTACCATGCACATTGAAGACAGATAGTAGGCATGGTGTGAATGCAGTGGACTGCAGAGGACATGGTACTCTGTACAGCGGTACAATAGGCACATATTAGCGGACATTGTGCCTTCACTATGTTCCCCACTGGATGCCTGCAACATATGTGGTGCCATCAAATGTGATCCACAGAGGCCATACAATGCCATTCACATGTGCCCTGTATGGACCAATGCCACTGACACCAGGGAATACCTGTATCATACTATCAATGCAGGTGCAGGGTCGACCTGCTCACTATAAGCAGGTTTTGCCACACAAGGGCAGTATTGGCATATCGGGGATAACAGTCTGTGTACACAACATATGCCTGCCAAAACAGGTACACCTGTACATGTCTCTGTACAGTATTGTGGGACATGCACATCCCAGGCAATGTCCATGTGAAGGACTATCAAACACAGAGATGGCAAGCATTGAAAAGCTATGGCCATACACATTGGTAACCAGGATGTCAGGGCAGATCATGCAGTACCCATCTGTGTGGGACACTACATCCCTGCACTGCACACCATTGTCAGGTGACGTGATGCCAAGGATTACCCCTCACCCAGCCTTGTACAGCCATCTAGCACAGCCAACCACTACACACCCATGTAGCAATGCATACATGCATGTCAGTACTGGCACCTTGTGTCTGCATGTGGGTTATGATGCTCCCAGCCACAGTCACTCCCAGTATAACCCTCGTTGGCATACCAGCAGATGTCAAGCACGTTCACGTGCCCTAGCCCATAGAACCTCCAGATATGTCCTGTACATTATTGCAGTATGGCAAACTAAGAAGTTAGGTTGTGTATTTGTGGCCCTGGCAAAGAGTGTCAATGCGTGTCCATCAGAGAGTGTGGTTGTGGTGACAATGGCACCCATTCACGTGGACAGCCATGTGTGCCACACCTAATGTATGTCTACTATATCTCTTGCAGATGTCACTCACCTACACACATATATGTTCTTACAGCACAGCAACATGTCACCTTTGTGGCACATGTAGTAACATCATGCAGATGTAATAGTAGTGACTAGTCAGTCAGTGGTTTGACCCCTGTACTGTTAGGCATGTGGCAGACAATGCTTAGGGTTAAGTCTCCAAGCCCTTCCCTGGTGTGCTTTGCCTATCCCACCCACCCACTCTCTGGTGGATGTGAAGGTGTACACCTGCTCAGCAGCAGCATGTGTATTGTAAGTGATGGACATGATCAGGTGATGACCTCTGCACCTATTGCATTCCTCCTCTAGCTGATTGCATGTGGTACAGCTGTGATGGTGCTCCCATAGCCATCCACATGATAAACACAGTACACTATCTAGGGAAACGTTATTATCTGGCCATGACAGTTGCTGTGAGTGGTACCTGGATGTGGTGTTCTGACACGGCATCCTCAATGGATGTACCTCAATCATTTTCCACAGTGGGAAATAGCCTAATGACAGGAGGGTGATGTGCCACACAACTACAGCATGTAAGTGTAGCTATGCTGCATTGAGACTACTGCCTGTTTAACATGTTTGTGGTAATGGCTATTCTGCATGTTAAAATACAGACAAGACAGTACTCTCTTCATGAGGGAATCCCATCTGTAGGGCCATCTGTGAACAGGTCAATGTGTGCAACCATTTGTTTCCTGTGTTACACACTGAACACACTTCTGTGCACAGCAGAAGCATGGTGTGGAGATTGCAGTCAGTACATAATGATATGGATGTGTTACTGCCATCGCATCCCGGACTGGACATGTGCCACATGAGACAGTGGTATGACTGACACTGTGTGGGATTCCCAGTGACAAGCCAATGACGGGCAACTGTTCATAGCTGCGGTCACACGTCTACTACACATTGTGCAGTTGCCATGCGGTATATATGCATGTGTTATGCTCCCTTTGCAAATGTATACCATTTGTTGTGTTGGGTTGATGGTGATATCTATGCATACTGTTGTAGGTAGTCCAATATGCTGTTGTCTATCACTTAGCCATATGTGGGTTTAAACTGCAACACCATAGGCTGAATGGGTTGGGAGGTCCCGGCAGATCCTCCTGTCCCACTTCAGCTGACCATGGCACTGGGCACTAGCACATCTGGTGCCCAGCCTTGGACACCAACCTCTGTTGGCTCTGCACCATCTTCTGGTGGTACCACCACTGAGGATGGAGCATGTCCTCCCTGGGAGCAGGACCAAACAGGCACATGTCTGCTGTCGTTCGGTCCCGGACGTGTTGCATTGGGGGCTCACTAAGGGGTTCCAAAGCCAGATACGCAAGCTTAAGGGCAGAGTGTCACATTTACAGGGTGATGCTGCCCCTCCTGGGCAGCCCCCAACACTGCCTTTTTTGCAGCTGTTTAGGTGCAGTGGCACTTGCCCATGGCTGGGGACCTCCATCCCACTGTTCCCATGGGCTTTTGAATGCCAAACACCCATCCCCATCCAGGGAGTATCCCCCCACATGTGTCATATACCAACCCTGTATGTTGTCTTTTCTGTGATCCTACCCTACCTATCCTCCATGGCCATACCTATACTCCTTCCCCTACATCCAACCCTCACCTACGGTAACATAAGGTCAATCGGTTCCTAGGACATCTGCCCTATACATAGCTGTCCATTTCACACACATGCCCACTGTACACGTAACCCTTGTAATATGCATCACAACATACTCGTGTTATACTCACCCCTGTCCCTCAGGCGCATGATCCTGGTATGCACATCACTCCTAAATGGCCCAGGTACACATGATGAGGATGACCCCATTGTACACACAACACTACCAGTCCCTCTATGGTTATCCCATTTACCTTTTTACCTTTATCATGATGATGATGTTGCACACAGCACCTGGCAAGAGTACTGTTCACACATAATGATTGCACAGGTACTGTTGTGTTAATGTACATTACATGCACAAAGTGACGTATACAGCCAATGTACAACTTTTTGCGAGGATGAATGACACATGTCTGTCTGAGGGAGTCTTGAGATCACATAGAACACCAATACTTACTACAGGCATCGCTTGTGTTTTCCATTTCATTCATTTGTAATGCTTTGTTGCCACATGGTATGTTCCTGATATATCTCTATACATGTATGTACCTATATGCTGGACATAAACACTCCCATATTCATCTATATGATGGGATACAGTCCTATACTGTTGAATGACTGCGCTGTATGATATGTTTGTGGTGCTGTCTGTTGTCTGTATATCTGCCATGGAGTATTGGTAATTCACATTAGCTGTGTGTGCAGGGTCCTGGTTCCGACCCTTGCAGTGGACGTTTATATGGTTGCAGGGCAGAACAAGGCCATTGGATACGGAAAGAATAAGGCACATTAAAGCAGTTGGGAGCGGGTCTGCATGGGTTTGCATGGTGTTAAGCACTGCTGACCTCTGGTTACAGCTTCTTACACTCGGTTA
>NC_056728.1:1487073098-1487203098 GCF_019279795.1 Protopterus annectens | reverse complement strand
CTGTTAGCATCCTATCTGTGGTTAGAGACACAGGGATTTTGGCCACCTCTGGCTAAGTTGATATGCCAGCACTAGATAATACAGGTGTTCCTCTGCTATATTCTTTCGCATTCATTATGAATGCTTTCTTTTTCCCATGTTCTTTCTGTATAAATATATATATATATATATATATATATATATATATATATATATATATATATATATATATATATTTAGTTTCCACCCTTTCAAATGGCCAAAGTGGGACATATTTGGTACAATCGTCAAGATTTTTCAGGCTGACACAAACCCACAGGACAGAACCTCACTTTTATGCCTAATTGACAGCTTATTCCTGTAGCATTTTAGTTGCTTATTCAGTTTCTTATGACATTTATGTGTTTCAGATACAGAATAACTGTTTTATGCAACTATTACATAAATATAGGGCATATTTTTGTCATTAAATCTCAGGACGTCTGCCATTTGACACTAATTGTACAGGACACAACTGCCCAAGGAGGGACTGTCCCCCGCAAAGTGGGACAGGTGGTTACCCTATATATATATATATATATATATATATATATATATGTATATATATATATAGATATATATATATATATATATATATATATATATATATATATATATATATATATATATATGTGTGTGTGTGTGTGTGTGTACACATGCATACACATCTATATGATTTAATTACTTTGATCATACTGTTGAATGACTGTGCTGTCTGCTATGTTTGTGATAACATCGACGTTAGGTATAACTGCCTTGGCTTAGTGGTAAATCACATTGATTGTGATGTGTAGGGTCCTGGCATCGGGCCTGGCCAACGTGGTATATTGTGTTGCTGGGCGGAACAAGGGCCAATGGACAAAGGGTGAATACAACACTTTTCAGCTGCAGTTTTCCATTTAACCACTGATTCACGTCATGCAAAATCCTTCTACATTCTTACTGTGATACGTCACCCCAGTTCACATTTCATTGGTATTATATCGTTATACAGCATAAAATTAGCAAGATATGCTCGTATACAGATTACACGTTATAAATGGCGTGTGCTGTAGTCGAACCAGCAATGTCTGCTCGATAGTCAGATGCTCTAACCACTACACTATTGGTGTTCTGCTTCATTTATATGTATACCCATAGTTCATAGTTACCCGAACACATGCCTCAACACTTCACTAACACAGCAGGCATCCATTTTTCTGTTGGGGAAACCACACTACTACACATGTGCCATTCCCCACTGCTCTGGACCTGTGCCGCATGTTGACTCACTCAAAGTATATTCAGACCTCCAAGCCTATAGTCCTGGCACATACGTGTATTTGATTGTCAGGGTGTTCATGTGGTCATCTGGGTTTAGGCTTGTCCAACTGGGGACCGGGACTGCCCTGTACCTAGTTGAAAGTCAGACTTAGCACGGGGACATAGTTATTTCCACTTTTTGTGTTCTACCTGTGGTTGGGGATGCAGAGGTGTGCTCACCTGTGGCCACCCTGATATAACAGCACTAAATATTAAGGGGGTTCCGCTGCTGTTTCCCTTCACATTCATTATGACTGCTATATTTTGACCATGTTCATTCTCCATATCTATATCTATCTATATATATATATATATATATATATATATATATATATATATATATATATAAATATATATAAATATATCGGTCTGTACATACACATGCATATACACCTACGTGCTTATTTACATTTCCCATAACGTTGAATCACCGCCACTTACCGTCACACATACACGCTTGCATACCCACTTACGTCTAGGGTTGCCACCTTTTCAAATGGCCAACGTGGGGCATTTTTGGAACACACATCGGATTTTACTGGCCCACACATACCCACGGTCAGTACAAAGGATAGAACTTTACTTTTTTGCCTAAATGAAAGCTTATTCTTGTGGCAGTTTAGTTGCTTATTCTGTTTCTTGTAACATTTAGGTATTTTACATACAGAAATAACTATTTTATGCAACTGTTATGTGAAATATGGGACATAATTATTTCCTAAAATCTCAGGACATTTGCCATATTATTATTTTTGGTCAGGACACAGCTGCCCAAAAAGGGACTGTCCCTTGCAATGTGGGACAGGTGGTAACCCTACTTACGTCTGCTTTAAAGTGCCTTAATCAACCTATATCCGACTGCCACTATGCGAATGTGAAAGGTATATATTCCCAATAATGCACATGAGGAGACGTGCATCACAGTCAGGTGTTTAATCCCGGGTCGTAGGTTCTGCAGGACCGGCTGGAGGCTGAGCAGGGTTGTGGACAACTACTGCTCATACAACTTGTGTCCAGATGTCTACGGGACTGGACATCATGTTGTGACACCAAGTCTAATGTTTAGAACAGATACTTATCCCATGAGGGATATCCAAAAATTGTGGGGACCAATGACCTTGATTCTTTTGGCTTCACAAAAATGAGGTAGGGTTATACTTGCAAGGGATAAATAGTTTGCAATCCTGAGACTGTCTAGGGTGAGACTGCCTACTAGATATGAGTAGGGATCACTATGTGCAGATATGGCTGTGCCAAGCTAGCAGCCTGAGTATGGGTGGTTTTGGTGGACGTTCAGGAAGGGGGGGGTGGTGGTGTGCTGTGGAGGGGATGATGGGTATTCAATTATGTATCCAGGTGTGTTGGGTTTGGATGGCTCAATTCAGGCCAGACCATTATGTGGGTGTGAGCCGGTAACGTTTCTGTACATGTGTATTGCACATTTTAATGTTCATACAATTTCCATTTTATGCTCAACTCCTGAGAGACTTGCTTGGCTACAAACATCTGCATTAGAAGCTGAAGCTAAGTGAAACTTGCAGTAGTACATTGTAATATTCTGTTAAGTACAAACTTGCAGTTTTAAAAGTATTGTATTTTCATTATTTCTGTTTCCTAATTGTGTGTTTCTGAACAGTGTGCTCTGTGTCGCACTGCAGTTAGTTTCACACCCTCCCTCCCTGTTCTTGTGTTGGTATTAGTGTTGCTGGCTCTGGTAGGTCTGTTGGAAAGTCCAGGGATGAAACAAGAAACAGTAGGCCAGGCGAGTTGTGAGTTTCTTCTTTAAATTCATTAGAATTGGGACATGCAAAGTGTTTTATTTTGTTTTTATTGGGCATGTTTAAATGGGCATAGGCCATTGATTGCTGGATTGGAATGGAGCACTATACCTAAGACATTAAATAATAAGTTACATATACACCAGCAACAGCAGGCTTGTTAGTATTTTATTATTTTGTTGGATTCAGTGAACAGGGTGAAACATATCAAAAAGAACTAGGCCTGGCCTGATGTTTTTTTTTTTTTCCCCTTTATTATTTGTGTCGTGTTTATATTTGCATTGGCTGGATGACAACTTTATATCGGGTAGATGAGATGCCTGCTTTGTTAGGCTTAACGCTTTTTGCTCTTCATATCATCCTGGATATTTTTTATGTCAACCACTATTCTGACCAGTTTATGCAAGTGTCAAATTGGGCTTTCTATACAACTGTCTGAGGTAAAGTATTTTCTGGTACTGAAGTTTTAACTGACTTTAAGACTATCTCTGGTGGATTGTTATTTACATCAGCAATTTCAATTATGACTTTACAAAATGATGTCAAACTACTACCATCTCTGGCTTCCTCTTCCATTTGATACAAATTTATATCTTCAAAATCCAGTGGTTCAACTAGAATTATTTCCCCCTTTTTGTTATTTAACTTAAAAATACAACTGCATGTTTCTGAAATTTGAGAAAAAGCATAAACAATGTCTCCATTGAGTCCTTCATCAAGGTTTGTAGCAGTCACCTTAAGAGTCACAGAATTTTTAGCATTTTGTTCAAAAAGCTTCAATGTGTAAACAGACTGATTAAAAACAGGTAGCTTATCATTGGCGTCCAACACATTTATTAGGACCACTGCTGATCTGGTTATCCAAGAATCACTGCCAGCTATTGCAGTCAGTTGTAATAACATTTTAAATTTTTTTTCATAATCTAACTGCTTCACTAGTACAGTCTCGACATGTTTGCTGCCATCAGTCCCAGTTTAGACATCTAAACAAAACTGATCATTTGAGTAAATCTGATAGTTTTGAAGAGCATTGGTACTCACATCTAAATCTTGTGCTCTTTCTAACAGGAACTTAGCTCCTGGGATGCTTGCTCTGACCTGGCGATAATGATCTCCTTTTGGAGAAAAACAGGACAGGTGTCATTTACATCTAAAATTTCTACCTCTCCATTATGCATCTGTAAGGGATTTTCTAGATTTGTTTACAACAGTAATATTTACCTATTTGCTGAGGTATGTAAGAGTGGTACAGGATATGTACAAGGGTAATGTGACAGCAGTGAAATCTGCAGTGGGAGTGACAGATGCGTTTAAGGGGGAGGTGGGATTTCATCAAGGATCAGCTCTGAGCTCTTTCATATTTGCACTGGTGATGGACAGGATTGACAGACGAGAGCAGACAGGAGTCCCTGTGGACTATGATGTTTGCAGATGACATTGTGATATGTAGTGAGAGTAGGGAACAGGTTGAGGAGACCCTGGAGAGGTGAAGATGTGCTCTAGAGAGCAGAGGAATGAAGGTCGGCAGGACTAAGACAGAATATATGTGTGTGAATGAGAAGGAGGATAGAGGAATGGTGAGGATGCAGGGAGTAGAGTTAGCAAAGGTGGATGAGTTTAAATACTTGGGATCAACAGTTCAGAGTAATGACAAGTGTGAAAGAGAGGTGAAGAAGAGAGTACAGGCAGGGTGGAGTGGGAGGAGAAGAGTGTCAGGAGTGATTTGTTACAGACAAATACCAATAAGAGTGAAAGGGAAGGTCTACAAGAGCTAGTGAGACCAGCTATGTTATATGGGTTGGAGACAGTGGCATTGACAAAAAGGCAAGAGTCAAAGCTGGATGTGGCAGAGTTAAAGATGTTAAGATTTGCACTGGGTGTGATGAGGGTAGACAGGATTTGGAATAAGTATATTAGAGGGTCAGCCTAGGTTGGACTGTTTGGAGACAAAGCCAAAGAGGCGAGATTGCATTAGCTTGGACATGTGCTGAGGAGGGATGCTGGGTATATTGGAAAAAGGATGCTAAGGATGAAGCTACCAGGCAAAGGGAAATGAGGAAGGCCTAAGATAAGGTTTATGGATGTGGTGAGAGAGGACATGCAGGTGGTTGGTGTGACAGAGCAAGATGCAGAGAACAGGAAGAAATGGAAACAGATGATACACTGTGGTGACCACTAGTGGGAACAGCCAAAAGAAAAGAAGCTGAGGTAAGTCCACTAGACAAAATGTCTGTTTCTACTGGCAACCTTGGAGCCTTGTCTGGTCATGTGACTTGCTCAGAATCACAGAGTAGGCAAACAAAGCTGGAAGGATCAAACCCTGTACCATGGGCATAGGAAGCAGTTAATTAATATCTCAGAATGTTGTCCTCTGAGGTAACTTCCTATGTTTAATATGCTGTCAGTCTGACTGGTTATATTTTGTGTTTAATATTTTATCTGTTCAATTTGTGTTGGAATGTTGGTACCCCACAAGTCCAATGGAGTGGGTGGGGTTACATAATTATGCATGCAAATTTTATGTTAAACAACACTCCGATTTTTGGCTGGTTGTACCTACTTTTCATGGGCCTTTGTCCAGATTTTTGATGCTTCCAGGTTGACTGGTATGCCCCCCATGCTCCAACCCAGTGTTGTGAGATCTATTCTGAACTTTGATCAAGTTTGACATACCTCTCAATTGTACAGATTTTTGCAAAATACCCAGATTTATGCCTCATATTTTTGAACTGTTTCTCAAACAAGTGTGGTTTTCTGGCAAATAATTTGCAATTCAATGAGGAATCAAGTCAGAAAATAATGACACACATTTGAGTTTCAGACTTCATACCCTTCAGAAAGTTTATGTTAATGCAAAACCTGTTATTCTGTCAACTTCCTAAGTTTGTAAGAGCAATGTTTAAAAAAATGTCCCTATTTTTGGGCCTTTGTCCCCCATTATTTATGGCTTTGTCCTGATTTCTAGAGGTTGAGAGGTATGTTCCACATTAGTAAGGAAAGTCTTCTACGTCATGAACCTCATAAGTAAGGGGATAGTATCTAGGTCTGAGGACGCTATACTACTCTACTCGACCCTCAGCAGAGTATTAATATAAAACAATGCTCCCTTTTTCATGTACCTCACCAGACACCTGCAGCAGCTGGAGAGACCACAGGGGTTTCTCAACAAGAAAAAATAGCACCTTCAAATCATGCCATGATGGACATGGATAGACTGAAAGCTCTGTCACTGTACTCTGTATCATATTGGCTTCTGAGAGGTGACTTGTGCCTGGCCTACAGGGCAGGCTGTGACCCTGCACTGATGAAAATGCACAAGAGTAACTCACGCCAGGGATCTTAACCTAGCCTGTAACATTGACAGAACATGCTTGGAAGACAGATATATCTCCCAGTGACTGCCACTCCTCTGGAATAAACTTCCAAATCACATGAAGCAGAGCTTCTCACTGGCCATATTCAAGCACAACCTAGAAAAATGGATTATTAGTGAACAAGATATTTCCAGTTCCATTCACTATTCAAAAAACTAATAAAGCAGCATCACTTTGATGGTAAAATTTATATAAGGGATGCATTTTAGAACAAATCATGCTGAATACAGGTGATTTGGTTCCCCTTAAGGATAGACTTCTGTATGAAGAGGCTGTGTATATTTTGAAGTATGGGACCTTAACACCAGGAGGTTTGAATAATGAATATAACTGGAAATATCTTGTTCACTAATTAATTGCTTGATTGATTAATTGTTTTATTGTGTGATATTTTAATACACTTGTTTATAGATTTGGTCGGTCTGTATTTTGTATTGTACTCCTTAAAGGCAGTTTTGCCGCAGTGCTAGAGGTATTAAAAGCATTTGCTGTTTCATTTCCTGTCTGTGGCTGTTGTTCTTCAGTGTATTTTTTGGTCTGTGGTTTTGTTATACATAAGCCTTTTGTCTGATGTTCAGGGTGCATAGCTGACTTACTGCTTATGTTTTTGTGATGCACTTTTGCAAATTGTGCTGCTTTCTCACAGGTTTTTGTAATGTCTGCATCCCTGCCAAACTGTTAGACTAACAAAGCTGGACCAAGCCAAAAATAAACGTTTGGCAAAGGCCAAGCAATAGTGAGAGTTTTTTAAATACTGTGGTCTTACAGACTTAGTTTATGGAATAACAGATTTTGCATTACTATATTTATGTTTGTTCTGAGGGATATGAAGTCTGAAACTGAAATGCGTGCCATTATTTTCTAACCTCTCTTTAATGATTTTTCCATTATAAACATATGAGACCAAAATGTTGACATTCATTGAAAATCTGTACATTTCAGACGTAAAGCCTATTATTTAATAGAGAGCACATGTATTCACAGAAATCAGTGCTGTCACATCTTGATGTAATTGTTGTAAAAGTCACCCAACTTATACTTACTTATATTACCAAGTAACAGTATGCAAGGGTATGCCATTCATTTGTATTCTTAGACATTTATTTTTCCATTCCAGGTTTCAACACTTACCTTGGAAATCCAGCACTTGCAAGAGTTTTAATTCAGGGCTGACTCTGTCTGATGTTAGAAGTACACAGCCATTACATGGGAAAGTAAAGTTCGTGAGTGCTGCCAGGTATCAATGTTATTGTATGTGTGTACATAGGTTTTGCCCCTTAGGTGATGAGCATGTGCGCTATCCATTGCCTCTTGGCCAGTGCAAGGTCATATTGTGCATGTCTACATCTGCCTACACCCACAGAGGCTGTTGGTTTACCCTCTGAATCCTCACCTGTGTGTTGCTGTGCTGACCTTGCCAGTATTGGTGGGATATGTGACTCTTCCCCTTGCAGTTCCTATTAAAGCTGTTTTCTCATTATACTGTTATGGAGCATGGCATAGACAGTGAATATTTCAGCACATATATAGGAATTGTATTGCAGGGCTACTCCAGATGTACCTAGGCACAGGAACCAAGACTTCAGCAGCTGAAACACACAGTCTATGATATTTCTTGTTTCAGTGTGTGCCTCAATATATATTTTTTCATTTGGAGTGTGTGCATTTCTGATGGGCATCATCAGCCTTGGTTCCAGTGCATAACCTGCATCCTGCATTAAATGCCCCTGTGGGAAATCTCCCCTAGTAAACATTTCATACAGTTGACACACACATGTTCAGGATAAGTCCCTTAATGTTATACATGACCTGGCAGTTAATAGAGTGGTAGCCCTTTCTATTTATGTACAACCTTCCCTGTTCCCCAGGTAGTGCTTTGATTTCTGCATGTGTAGAATTTATGGCACCCAGGACTTCAGGGTAGTGTGCTACAAGGTAGAACTCCTGCATAGTCTGGCTCTGTCCTCAGCTCTACAGGGAAAATATATGTAGTCCAATGGCATGTTGTAGCATAGCATTCAGGAATTGATAGAGGATCCGGGATGCTGATGCCTAAGACACCTCCAACATGATCCCTGTTTGTAATGGGAAGGTCCCTGTAGCTAAAATTCTAAGTGCTACACATATCTTAATCTCGACTGGTATTAGTCCCTCTTGGTTTGCCTTTTCCCTCGGTTGAGGACAATAGGCATTGCAGAGTTCCTGTAGGGTGTCTGTATCCACCCAGTAGTGCTCTATAATTTGCATCTCATGCAAATTATGAAAATATAAATGGAGTCTAATAACCCTCCTCCTGCATGGCCTGGTCTGTTAGCAGTAGCAGCAGCATATACTTGGGTCTGCTGCACATACACATGAATAAGAGCAACAGCAGCCCCTAACATTCTTTCCATGCAGACTAGTTTCTGTGGCTGTATTCCAATAGGTGTTGGAATTCACAGGGAAAACCAGCACTGAGTCTACACAGTTGCTTTATAGCTTGCTGAATAGTTCCTCCATCTTGGATTGGTTGATTAGCATATAATTCAGCTGTTTATGTTGTAATTAGCATGCCATGATGTTTACCATGTTTGTGTGGCTCTAAACAGCATGTAGAGATGCTTACTGAATACAAAATGGTACACTATCATATGTGAATTTTTCTGGGATGTTCACACGGTTTTAGCAGCCCTTTTAGGCTTTATTGAATCTGCACCATTAACTTTATTTGACACATTCTATTTGTTTAAGAAGATAAAGGTGTTTTGATAAAAATAAATCATTACACAGCAAATATGAACCAAACCATTAAAAAATAAGAATATTTTTTTATTCTCCAACTAGCACCTGCACATTTCAGAAAAGGAAATGTTCCAGTCCACTAGCAAACTATATTTCATCACTGCTGCTGCTGTTGTATCTTTCGGCTTTTCCCTGTTAGGGGTCACCACAGCGGAACGCCGGTCCGCTAATGATTGGCAGCAGATTTTTACGTACCGAGTTGCCAGCCCTGACGCACAACCTAAAACAAAGGTACGCCCATTCATGCATGTCTCCACACAGAAGACGCTTTAGCTGAGAATCGAACAGGACAACATCTTACTGTGAGGCGACAAGGCTACCGCAGCACCACCACCGCAGTTTTTCATCACTGCTGCTATGTTCCATATTTATGCTGAATAGCAGGTATGTGTAAAAGAAACCAGGCAAGATGGTAGGCAATAATGGTAAAGAGTTGTTAACAGGATGTATCCAATGTACTAAAAGTTGCTAAGAAGCAAGTCATACAATGAATTTAGCATCAGCGGCAGTCCACATGTTATCCGACATACCTTTCAACTATCCTGAATTTTGCAGATGGTTCAGATCTCTGCATCATATTTGTGGCCAATTCCAAATAAAATTTGTGGTGAACTAGCAAATTATTGAGGATGAAATTCACTAAATGATGACACATTTTTGCATTTCTGACTTCATATCCTTCAGGAAATACATACTAAAGCAAAACATGATATTCTATCTATTTCCTAAGCTTGTAAGAGTAGTATATTTAAAGTCTGACACTGATTATGGGGTGTATATCAGAACATTGAAGTTTTAAAACTTTGAATGTTCTAATATCGACCCGTTTTAATTGAATGCTAAAAATAGCGATGCTGCAGAACACCAAATTCTTTCCCATAGAAAGAATCTAGTTGGCCGGTTCTATGGCTTTGCTATTTTCAGTGCTGTGGTGGAGATTTACGGGTCGGGTTCAGGTAAGTGTGTGATTCTGTGGTGTTTAGGATTAGGGTGCAGGTTAGGTGAGTTAGGATTAGAGCGCGGGTTAGGTGAATTAGGTTTCGGGGCGGGTTAAGTGAGTTAGGGTTAGGGAGCGGGTTAGGTGAGTGTGTGATAGTGACGGACCTTAGGGTTAGGGTTTGGGTTAAGATAAGTGGATAGATAGTAGTGTATGTATAGTTTAGCGTAGGGTTAGTTGTAGGATTATAAGTGTAGGTGTGTGTATTTATGTTTTTTAGATGTGCTTGTGTTGTGTGTATGTGTTTCAGAATAGCAATTTTTTTCCCAAGGAAAAGAATTGCTGTTCTGAATGTTCGATATTATGTGGTTTAGATATTTTAGGTTTGATGAAATAGCGTTCGTTATTTTCATCTTTCGATAACGTGATATAAATGCTGATTTTGCACCCCACCCCATTGAGTGACCTATGCATTATCCCCATTTAAGGTTAACAGACTGATATTAAAGCGGATATAATAAAGTTAAGACCCACAGTAGGCATCTGTCTGAGGAATCTGTTTCTTTCTGCTCCAGCTATTCCAGTAATTTAGTGTGTGTGGGAACCCAAGTGATCTAATGGGAGCTAGTTAAGGTTTGTAGATAATATCTCTAAATAGAAAAGAAGAGAAATTAATGTCAAGTTGCTTTAGTCCATCTACCAGTTTTTACTTTGTAAAGCAAAATAATGTCCTTTGCATTTTGTAATAATATATGCATGCAATGTGTGTTCTGCTGTGGGATCATTTCACTATCAGGAATGAGGTTATCCTTTACTAAAGGTGTGGATATGCAATGCACGGTAGCTGTGGTTATGTGAGTCAGTCTGCATAGGGTATGTGTTTGAGGGCAGTATTACTCATTGTGAGGTATGCCTGTGGTCTTTCCACTTGCTGTAGTTGTCATGTGAGGTATATACCACATGGGGCATTGTGATGAGTACAGAGGAACACTGACCTATATTTCTGTACATGACACAATGTTGGTGATGAAACATACCACGTAGACAGATTACAAGACTAGTGTGGCACTGTGAATATCAAAGGGGAGGCTAATGTCCACCTGTGTCCCATGTTCCCTTCTGACACCTTCAGTGTTAGGCAGGCAACCACCTATCTGGTAGTTAGTGGGTAAAGTGTTTTGGAATGGGGTATGGCACTGCAGTATCAGAACTGGTGTTCAGTCCATGCCTTGGTCACCAGGCACCTGTTGCAAAACGTCTGACCCCGTGTCTCCCTTGCTCACTATATTTATATATATATATATATATATATATATATATATATATATATATATATGAATATATATATATATAAATATATATATTTATATATATATATATGAATATATATATATATATATATAAATATATATATTTATATATATATATATATATATATCTATAAATATATATATATATATATATATATATATATATATGAATATATATATATATATATATATATATATATATACATATATATCTGTATATATCTATATCTCTATATATATCTATATATGTATATATCTATATATCTATATATCTACATATCTATATATCTATATATATGTATATATGTATATATCTATATATATATAGCCCCATCCCCTGCAGCCTTCTACCCAAAGGTGGCACAGGACCAACGCAGGAGGGGAGCCCGGGCTGGGCACCGGGGCTGCTGGTGCCAGGTGCACTCGCCAACTGAGGAGGGACAGGTGGGTCCGCTGGGACCGGCCTTCCCATACGTTCTGTGATTAGGTGTGTTTAATTACAACATAAACAACAGCATTCCAGATTAGTTGTAACAGCATGCAGTAATATTCCCATTAACCCAACGCAGCAATGTTCCAACAGTTGAACAGCAAGCATAACACATGCATATATTGAACGACAGTTGATATTCCAACAGCATACAGGGATGTTTGGTAGCAAGAGGCCACCATGAATGTAGTGTTTGAACAGGGCACATGCATCAACATGAATGCAAATATTTATAAACAATAGGACATATGTCCCAAGAAATATTTAAGATTACACATACCCATTGAGGTGTGGAATTGCATGGTTTATGCACAAACAGCAGGGTGTAGAAGAGAACCTCAGTTAACATGTTATAATTACTTTTACTCTACACTACATTCCTAGTGACTGCAACTGTATATTCCCTACATGTATTATTACACTTGCCACCATGCATTAGGTTGTGTAATGGGTTTGGCTAGTTCAATATATACTTGACCTATATCTGACATACTAACTGTCCAAGATGCTGATGTTACTGCTACATATTTCATGATTGCTTTTATATTTCTTTATCTACAGTGGATGTTTTCACATTACATTTTCACTTCAATTTGTACAGAACCCTGCATTTATGGAAGGAAGCACACTCACATTTCTGGGGAACATATTAGCATGCTACTCATGTGCAAGATTTACTTATGCATGCCAGCCAGTAACTGACTGTTGAGGACTGTATATATGCTTCACAGCTACTAGCACTTCCAACACCCACTTTAGATGGGACTGCAGAACTCTGGGTTGCCAGCACTTTTTAAAACAGTACTATTTGTATAATGCAAGGGTACAACAACAATTCAAACTAAGTGACACACACACACTCCGGGTTTTAAACCTTTATTACTGACATTACACACTTTTCCACAGACTCACACCTTTATTTGTTGTAACAGTGCATATGGAAGACATATTCAAGACAGATTAAACCTTTATTAATGGGTTATAACACACTTTTTCAGGCTCAGTCACTTATGTTATATGACAGTACCCACAGAGATTTTATTCCAGACATACGTTACCTTTCTTAATGGGTCACTATGCTCTTTTTCTAGCTCTATGAATTGTCGTATAACAGTACATGCAGGGGACTTATTCAGGACATTTTATGGCTGTATTATTGTACTACAACACTTTATTTCATGCTCTCTCCCCTATTTTATATAACAAAACATGCAAAAGAATCACTAACCTGCCTGGTGGCACAGCCTTTGCAGCTTATCAGCATAGGCTTGCTGATTCACAGCATGGTCACCTGCAGCTGTAAAGTAAATGAAGGGATATTGAGACATACCTATCCGTTATACCAACTCAATTATCAATTCTTACATACTGCATTTCATGACTGCATACTCAGTTGTGGGGCATCCTGCATCCCACGGGCCTCCTGGATCCACTGGTTCAAGCGGTCCTCCTTCCATCTCTTCAGGTCTGCATGGTGGTGACGGACCTGCTCACCGGTGCGAGGAATGCCTGTAGCACTGGTTAGGTCATGAGCTAACCGGTTCCAAGCCTCAGCCTTGTATCCCATCCCTTGGAACTGGCCCTGCAGGAGTCTTGTCTCATGACAGTGGACAAGGAGCCAAACCATGTATTTCAACTCCTTGATGCCCCACGCTGCACTCAGAAGCGTGAACCCTCTCCTGAACCTGCCATTCTCACTGCAAATGTGAGCTACAATCAGTTATGGTGAGTATTCCCGCCTATGGGGCTTAAATATGCCGCATTTCCCACACTTTTTTGTGATTGGCCATTTTTGAGAATTCTAAGCTGACTACAGACCTGTTTAGTAATGGTTAATCTACCATTTCTAAGTATATCTATGTTAATAGTGGCTATTTTTCCTGTGCTGTCATGGCTTAGTGGTTCTGTACTTTGATTATGATGCACAGGTTCCTGGGTTCGAACCTTGTCCTTCTTTTATTTTATTACTGTCTAGACAGTCTAGGGGGTGTGGCTGCGTTTAAGCAACTTAGCTCTATGTTGCTCCCCAGTGTCCTACAGTGTCCTGGTTGGAGCAGCGCGCATGTCCGAACAAACACATTGCACTGAGTAAAGCGCTTTTAAACTTTGGGCAACTCTATTGCACTGGGTAAAGCACTTTTAAACTATGGGCAACTCTGTTTAGCCGGGTAAAGCGCTATTAAACTATGGTCACCTCTGTTTAGCTGGGTAAAGCGCTATTAAACTATGGGCTCCTCTGTTTAGCTGGGTGAAGCACTATTAAACTATAGGCACCTCTGTTTAGCTGGGTAAAGCGCTGCTTAACAGCAGGCTATTATATATCTGGATCCTTTAAAAATATATATTTTGTTCACTGATACATTGGCCATTTCACTGCTTTTAATAATATTTTAATCATATATGTCTGGTATTATTTCAAATACTGATTTAAAACATAAATAAGAAGGGGAGTGGTGGGACCCAAACCGTGAATGCTTCCTTTTTGTGCATATGCTCTACCATTATGCTATTGCTGTTTGGCTTAATTTGCCAAAGTAGTTCTTATATGCTCTTCAATGTCACAATTGCTAACTGTGGTTAAGCAATGGGCACACCCGCGCAAACAAGCGCAAATACGGGCAGCTATATCGTGGATTTAAAAAAAATAAAATTAATATTTTACATTTTATAACTGTGATGGGGGTTTACAGTGTCAGGGAGTGTGGTGTTGGCTGCAAGTACATTTGAGCAAACTCGCTCTTGTCTGTTGACATTATGCTTTTTAAAACCTTGCAGGGGTGTGGACTTTTAGACTGCTCGGCAGTCGGACACGCCCCCTGCTTTCCTACTCAGTCTGTGTAAGAGTTACAGATGAGTCAGCATGCCTTCATGAATATTCATGGCACGCTGACATCATACCATTCAACTGCAGTCTCCGAGTAAGACATATTAAGTCTTACACGGAGGTTTCATGAATCCGGGGGAATGTTATTGTTATGTGCTTGAGTCATGCATTTGGTGGGTTTTGTAATCTATTACATTTACATGGTTGCAGAATGTATTTCTTATCAGTGTTCCCTAGTACATTAAGCTTATAGAGGAGAATTTGCTGCTGAACAGATGCACTAAACTTCCCTTGCATGCAGTGCCTATGATAGCCTGTAATGCACTTAGTTTCCTGCCGGTAGTTTTAGCCTCAGTGACCCAGTTCCACATTAAAATTGAGAATATTGCCACCACCAAAATGTTAAATTGGGTAGAATCCAGTACCATTGGTTCAAAATACACATGTGATGTTAAACATTATGTCTAGTAGTAAATAAGACTATGTGATAACTACCTAAATAATATGCAACATTAGAGTACATTATTTAATGTGCCAGTTAACAACCATTACCCAGTACTAAAATTGTAGAAATTGTTGGTACAGATATAAAATGCACATATCTTTTAACATGCATTTTCCTACCTGTTGCCTCTGACTCTCTGATTGGCTATTCAGAATCAAAGTAACTGCCTGTTTTTCACATTGCACAAAAACTTATTTAGCCTATTTTAACATGGACTTTATTTAAGTAGTCGTCCCCTGCACTCGTCTGTCCTGCATGAAATTTTAGAAGCAGATCCCATCCTATTGGCATCACGAATGAAGCAAATTAGTTTCCTGGGCATTGCCCACAGCTAAAGTTAACTGATTGTTATCAAAGAAGCATATATTATGGAGTTAAATCAACCAGATGCAGCCTTGTCTAAGGAATCTGATACGTTCTTCATTGTTAATCATAGTAGTTAATTAGGCTGTAGGAACCTGAACAATCTAGAGTTGCATGGATATGGCTTTCTGCCACATACCTACAAAATTAAAAGTAGGACAAACTGATTGCATCTACTGTCATTATTTCTTTAATAATATTAAGTACTGTTGGTTTTTTGTGTATGTTGGGCCACAATGTTTATTCTGCTGTAAAGACACTTCAGTATCAGGACTAGGACTATGCAATTGTGCTATGGCTGTTGACTCTGGCAAGCAGAAAGGCATACAGTGAGTCTAGCTATTTTAATATGCTGCATTGTCAGCCTCCATTTACACAATACAACTAAAGGCTACTTAGTACTGCATGTTTAGTTCTTTTATGTTCCTTGTAGTCTAAGCTTAACCATTATGTATTATGTTTTTCATAAGTCCTAAGCATGACATTTAAATATCCATATCTATCAAAAGGCATATATATCGCATTTAAATTGCAGAAGCAGTTTATTTTTTCCAGTCTCTCCTCAGCTAAGCCTTAAATTAGCTTACCTGGCTAAACATTACAGATAATGTAAACTCACCCAACTTACAATGACTTATAATCTGTTGTAGTCTAATAAATGCCAGTCATTTTGACCCTCACTTGGTATACCCCTAAATGCTTCTTTGCTTTACCATTGTCTCATTAGTGTAAACCAACACATCCATTAGTTATCAGGAATACTCAACTTATGGTGTCTGTATATAAAACAAGTGGAAGAAACATCTGTTAAAAAAGGAAAAATGTCCCCTAACAAGAGTTTAAAATGGTCATCAATGGTCACCTAACCAATAATGTTTTGTAATTCTGTCTACTTCTGTTAAGCCTGTTTTTTGTTTTCAGTCATATATCACATCCTTCTGTTGAATTACCACTCTATTTCTGATCATCTCTTCCCATTTCTGACTCTGTCTCATGCATCTTCTAAGTCATTATCATGGTTCTACCCCTAGATTATATCATGTGCTATCTCTTTGGTCTCCGCTTTATTGTTATTGCCTTTATCACCTTCTTTGTAATTATTAAAAGGTATTCTCTTTAATCTACTGTCCTTCCTCCCTTTCTGGTCTTCTGTTATTCTGTCTGCTTTCTTTCCTCATGCTTATGCCCTTCTCCAACATAAATCACGAAAAGAAAAAAAAAATATTGTAAACCACTTGACCAGTATACAAGCCAGAAAATACAAATGGTGCCTTGGCAGAGCCTTCAAGCAGTAAAACAATTAACAGTAAATACACTCATTAATATTACAACTATGCAATAAAAATATTAAACAGTTAATTAATTTACCAGTCCAAATAAACCAATCAAATTAAATTAAAACATTCCAGTTACACTCATTATTCAGACCTCTAGGGTAATTTCAGTATAAACATTGATTCTTTAAACAATGTGTCATATCAAAAATGTATTTAGAATACTCTTTTTCAAGAATACTAGCCTGTAAACCTGAGGGATTCGAGTTGTGACATGTTTTAAAATGTTGTGCAATACGACTTTCCATTCTATTATGTTTTATATATCTGATGTGTTCTTGTAATCTCACTTTGAATTTCTTCTTACTTTCTTCAACATAAGAGACAACATGGACGTCTTAGAGCGTAAATAACACCATCACTATTGCAATCATATCTATCGAATATGCCCTTCTTCAGTCTGCTCTTACCATAAATTCTGTTGGTTATTACATTAGTTTTTTCAGGGTTCTTCAACATTGTTTATGATAAACATGATCTTGTTCAGCTGCCATGTGTAGTATTTTCTAAATGCTTTCTTTCATTATAATATGTGTCAACTAACCCTACTCAATTTTGCCAAGTAGAGTACAAAATATATTGGGTAGAACATGTAGTACTATTAATGCAGCTGTATATAGTCATCTCTTTCTCCCTTTCTCTCTCACCTCCTCTCTATGTCTCTCTATCTGTATGTATACAACAGTGTCATTAGATTGTTTCTGTATTCACTATGCAGTATTCATACTACACAACTTGTCTTTTTCTCAGATCATGCAATTTGATTCTTCATCTGTCTGGGAGTTATATGTATGTAAACGTCTATCCATATCTCCACAGTATTTATTCATTGTTCTTAGTATATTTAAATTAATGTGCTGTTTACTTAATTGCATTTGATACCTGATGTGTGTATTATCTCTCTCTCTCCCTCACTATATATATATATATATATATATATATATATATATGTGTGTGTGTGTGTGTGTGTGTGTGTGTGTGTGTATGCATGTATATATATATATATATATAAAACACTTGAATATTTGTCTTAGTCCCTTTCAATAAACACACCACACCAAATGACATTTGATGACCTTTATTAGACTTTCATAAACATAACTTTATTGAACAGCATTTTAATTTATTGATCATAGCATAAGTGTCCATATAACCATTTACTAGGGCAGTGTAACCTCACTCACCATAACCAAATAAGCAATGTCCTCTGCTCACTAACTTTTATTTATCAAGCAGTGTCTTAACCTCCACTTGATTACTTTTTTCTTATGAAGCAGTATCTTCATTTTCACTCGCTTACTATTATTTATCAAGCAGCATCCTCACCTTTGCTCACTTATGTTTACTTCTCAAGCAGCGTTGCACAGCTCATTTTCATTCCCCAACTCATAGAATTAAACGTCCAAAACCAGAAGGGGAACAGAAGAGGGACATGCCTGTCCCTCTTCTCTGCCTAAACACCAAACTTATAAAATATAAACTATAAAAATAACTCCATAATTCCCAATCTTCCTAAAAAAAGAGTAAGCAAGGGGAGGTAGCAATTTCATGTCAAAATCTGATCCCTTACCCAGTTACCCTCACACAAAACCAGTTAAGCCCCTCCGAGGACTTACCTCATTTCCTCCAAACCCTCTACTTCCCCAATTTAACCCTTCCATCCTCCCCACACTAACTTTCTTCCACTAATTGGTTTGCTCCCAAATATATATATATATATATATATATATATATATATATATATATATATATATACACACACACACACACACACACACACACACACACACACACACACACACACACACACACACACACACACACACACATTATATTTATATCATTTAACATTGGAATTATCATGCATTGCAGTTTGGATCATCCTTGAAAGGGTCATCAGATTTTCCATCTTCCTAGCAAAAAGCAAATTAATCGATTAATTCATGCCCATGAAAGATCACTGCATAACTTTTCATTTCATCAGACTCTAGTTGCCTACTATTTGAATGAGCAAGTCACTTAACCAGAGTACTTCTGGCTGAGTTTGAAAAAGCTCCACCTTGATCACTGCCCCCACTGGTATTAATAGCATCTACCGCCACTCCTGATTTATAAGTTATGATGAAGCAGGAACTCACACTGCTGACCATTTGATGACACATAGGATAACTGGAAGAAGAAGGAAGAAATGGATCAATATGAAATGTGGGATTAATGGCCATCGGTAGAATGGCTGTCAAAAAGAGATACTGATACAACAAATATTTCCTTGGTATGGATAAGCATAGCTTTCAGTAATACTGGTACTCATAAATAAAACTGCAGTTTAAGTATGAATAACATACTTCAGGAAGATTAAAAAAGTATAGCACATTCCATTTTAAACTCATCTCCATTAATGAGTACTGTCTCATGCTTAATTTCTCTGGTCTCTAAGCTTCATGCTCCATTGTTTCTGATGACAACCAGGCCTCTTGTTGACTAGACACTGTACTCAGCATATACACAATATGGTTAATGCTTGGAGTTCAAGTGATGTGAAGACTCAATCAAAATGGTGAAGAAGAATTAGCAAAGTAATAAAAGTAAGAGGCTTCTACTGAGATCATTAAGTTAATGTATAGAAAATAATATGTTATATATTTGATGGTAATATTTTAATATATATATATATATATATATATATATATATATATATATATATATATGAATATATATATATATATATATATATATATATATATATATATATATATATATATGTATATATATAGTGCATCCGTGCTGAAAAAAGATTTTCTTACCTAACATGTATCACTGAAATGTAAGTTACTAAAGGACCCTGTTTACTAATGCTGTCAAATATGTTTTTCTTAATATAGTCATTATATCCATTTCGTTTGCATCCCCAGCACTGCTGGAAATCAACAGCTGTACAGTTTATTAAGCATGTGAAGTTTATACCTGTTCTTTTAGTACTAATGCAAATGTATGCAGAGGAATTGAACTGTTTATTTATTTCATACTAAGAGCTTCTTATGAAAAACTACATTATTTCATGTTGAAATAAACTTATTTTATCAAGCTGGCTTAAAAGAAAGTGCTATTTTTAGTTCACAGTCCATAGTTTAAGATATACCTGGGCTCAGGCCAGAGGCCATGCAAGAACACAGACTCACAGTTGTAGAGTATATGAAACAGCCAAGACTAAGATGTAGATATATATCTATATCTACATCTAGTCTCTCTCTCTCTCTCTCTCTCTCTATATATATATATATATATATATATATATATATATATATATATATATATGGGTCTACTTCACATAACTGAACACCCAAATGTTCGACTTTCATATGGCCGAGACCATATGATCGAACATTTGAATGTTCGAAAATGTGAAATAAACAGTGCTAGCAGGGGCAAACCCCCCTGCACCCCCACCCCCTGCTATTTAAATATACCAACTCAGAAATCGCATTACATTGTGGAAAAGGGAATTCTTCCTGTTCTGCGCTCTGTGGATATCCCCATTCAGACCATTCAAACTTTTAAAAGTTCAATCATATGGTCTCGGCCATATGAAAGTTGAGCTTTTAAAAGTTCCACCTTCTGAAGGGGACCCATACATACATATATATATATATATATATATATATATATATATATATAAACACACATATAAAGAGATTAAGAGTTGACTATATACAGCATAGTGGCAGCTTAAAAGTATTCATGGAGATGGAGTTAGGTATATGAATTAGGAATTTTGCTTTGTTTTGAAATAATGCTAACCTCTTAAAGAGCAGAACTAGCAATGCTGGTTTTTCCTTTCTATTTGGACTGCTGTTTTGATTTGGAAACCATGAACTTGCAAAGAATACTGAATCAAGCCCCTTATATTTTCCTCATAATTCTTTATTATGAATTCTATTCAAACCTGAAAAAAAGAAACAATTTTAATGGGTACTGTACAGGAAAGGAAATACAGCCTGCTTTGAGATAGAAACATTAAGCACAAACCTTGATTGTCTAAAAGAGAGTCATCTGCAGCTATTAAATATTGTTTATACCTTGGTTTGCCAGAAGGTGATCTATCTGCTGCTATTAAATATTTTTAGCAACTAAGTGGCAATTAGATTGCATGGTTTTATAGAAAGTCATAAGACCATGACCATTTAGAGGTAGTTAGAGTTATTCTGTTGCCAACTACAAGTTTAACATACTTTAGATTCCTAGCTATGAAAAAAAACTGTCCTGTGTACCAAACTGATCTTGTATATGTATTTTGCTTGATTTTTTAAAAGTAAAATGTTTTATTTTATTTATTTGTAAAGACTTGTGGTTATTGCCTTATTTATCAGTTTATAAATGTAATTTCTAAGTACTGGTCTGACTGTTTGCATCCATGGTTTTTAGCGGAGACTGTTTGGTTATAAGCTAGTATAACTTAACACATTGGTTGATTCTTTGGAAGAATATTCCAAGTTTATGATCTTTGTACCAGAATGGTCTGTTTAGTAAGGTACTGTCAATGGTAATGTTATCGGTAGCCTCTTCTAGGAAATATTGTGTGTGTGTGTGTGTGTGTGTGTGTGTGTGTGTGTGTGTGTGTGTGTGTGTGTGTGTGTGTGTGTGTGTGTGTGTGTGTATGCGTGTGTGTGTGTGTGTGTGTATGTACGTGTGTGTGCGTGTGTGTAAAATATTTTGGCTATGTCCTAGATACTACTGGTAAGGTATGTTTGTAAAACTGCACTAGAAGGCATTTATTGAATAAAACTGTGAAGAGATAAAAAATTCATATGTTCATAGTTACTTACCAGGCTACTGATCTGTGAGGATCTTAGAATCCTAACCTTACATTAGATTTTAGACAGTATCTTTTACATGTGAATAACCCAGAGATAGGTCAAACAAGAATATTTGGGGGCAATTAAATGTTTCTGTATTCCTGACAGACAGGGTGCTACACCAGGGCTGAATTGGTGGATAACTATCCATTTGTCCTTGCAGAGAATAAGAGAAATACTTTGCTTTATGTGGAGTGGAGAATGGTTCCATAGAAGTGGTATTTTTTGTGATACATGCCTAGTCTCCAACATGTTCTAAAAAATTTAGAAAAAAGACATATTGATTGAGTTGGTGCTTATGATGCCATTGGACTTGCAAATGTATAATAGGTCTGACAAAATAGGGCCTGTTGCAGTTCTATACATGAGGCATAGGCTGCTCTGACAGGATAGGGCCTGCTGCAGTTCTATAAATGAGGCACATGCTGCCTCTGACAAAACAGGGCCTGTTGTAGTTCTATACATAAGGCACAGGCTTCCTCTGACAGACTGGGGCCTGTTGAAGTTCTATACATGAGGCACAGGCTGCCTCTGACAGAATATGGCCTGTTGAAGTTCTATACATGAGGCACAGGCTACCTCTGACAGAATACGGCCTGTTGCAGTTCTGTACATGAGGCACACGTTGTCTGTCAGTAGTCTATGTGATAACTGAAGAGGGATAAGACTTTGAGATCATCTGCATAGTTTTTACGAAATAAGCTCTTATTTTTTTTTTTTTTTTTTTTTTTTTTTTGTTTTAGTGAGAATGAATTGTGGTTAGATTTGTTCCATGTGCTTGGTCAACAACAAAACCTTAACCTTTACCTGAAGTAAATGCCAAAGAGGAGTGTCTTACAGACTGAAGTGGAAAAGGTAGAGCAATCCACTCTAATGTCCTGGGTTCTGTTTGTGAACCAGATTACTACCCATTGAGTTACATAGGGACTGACATGTAGCTGGAAAGAGTTTATCTATGATACCTGAGAGTGGGATGGTGTTGATCAGTTCTGTAAAGTCTATATATGTGGCGTGCACTATTTTCTTCTTGTCCATCGCGTTAGTAATGAAGTGTTGACCAGGTTAAATGATCAAGGCCTACCCTTGATGAATCCAAAAATGGCTGGTATGAGAGTCGTTACCTATATCCTTATTTATTAATTCCATAATGATCCTTTCCATAGTCTTACAGATGAGACTGCTCAGGCTTATAAGTCTATGAATTCCCAATGATTGCAAATTCTTTATGCATGAACATTGAAAAGTGTATTTGGGAGTAGCAGTTGCTGGTCATAACTTGAGACAGTATTGGGCATTTTCTAAATGTCTTAAGGCCCATCACGCGTCATGTGTTCATTTGGTCAGCAGTGTGGATTTTAATACCATAGCCTAGTAGCCTGATTTTAACCAATGTCAGTGTTGATAGGTACTATGCCCATAACCCAAGAAACTGACATCACTTCTTGCCTATAATTCCTGTGTATCAAATCAGCAAATCATGAAAGGTTTCAAAATTATATAGACATCAAATGTATAGCTGGAAAACTTTGCAACTTTCAACATTTGTTTCCTAAATGTTTGCTTCATTTAGGAAATGTTTAGTTAAGTGAAAAAGCAAAATAGTTGTCTATATACAGAAAGGGCTAATCTAGCATAATCTGTTGTTACAAGGATCAAATGCTTGATGATAAACAAAATAAATTTGCAAATATCCACAAATATTTGAATGGAGTAGTGGGCCTGGATATCAGAGATGGGAAAACTAGATGGCCTCTTATTTGTTTGATCACATTAAGGCATTGTTGTAGACCATGGTTTTAAACCTTCAATAGTGAAAGTGATCACTACAGAAACATTTCTCACTCATTTCCCTGGCTGAGTCTGAAATAGGTCCACTGGGATCAGTGTGCTACCCCAGCTAACAAATTAAAGTAAATAAATAAAAAATAAAATGTTTACAGCTTACTTTATAAGGCTGAATACAACATGATAATGCACAAATTGGGTAAAATCATTCTTCCCGTGTCTAGTCTGATCATGCATCATTAGTTTGATAATGGTGTGCAATGACTCAGTCAAAGGCCGGCTATCCCCAAAAAATTCCAATCGCAGCAGGCAAAGCACAAGGCTCTGTGCAAAGGCTGTTTCCCACTAAGTTACTTTCCCACTAAGTTACTCATGTCAATCATAGCTGAGGGAACAAACAAAAATCTACTAATCTAGACCATACACAATTCCAATATGTATAGCTTCAGAACTTGTGCTGAGTGTTTTTCCTCTAAGTTTATTCAGTTCACAATAAATATGTTTCAGTATAGACAACACCTTCAAATTCTATTGTATTTATTCAAAATCTACATATTTATACACCTACCAGTTTATATAATTTCTTTTATATCGCTAATCATTGTGGAACTTCCTCTTCCTTCACAACCTCCTACACCTATATTTCTTCCTTCTCTTAACTTTCTAAACAGCACACTGTTACTCGTCATGAAAAGTTTACTAATCTGTGATCATATCTCACACTTTCTAGCATTCCTTGCCTGTTTTATCCCCCACACCCTTTTTGCAACTCCCTTATTTAGTTAACTCACATTGAATAGCAACGCTCTCCAGTAACCTCCCTTCCAGAAAGTCTCCTCATTGTCTACTTCAAAAAGGAGATATAAGCAAGCCATCCTGTATAACTTTTCCATAAATCTTCTTCCAAATGACCTTCAGGTCAGCCTATTCTTCATGTAATATTGCATAGCATGTGCAGAGTATCTGCATCACTATTGCATATCTCCAGAATTGTCAGTACGTCACATGCCATCATCACTTAACCATTTGAGGTTCTATACAATCTATGGCCCATTCTCAGATAGACAGACTTTACCTAGTCAGATATGCTGAACCACTCATTCACCATTCCACATCCAGACAAATGCTCTACCACATATCTTGCTCTATCTTCCTTGCTTTTCCCTTGCCTCCATCATTCCGCTTTTTCCTTCTTTCATAGGTTCATAGATTAGTACTAGGCTAACTCTCCTTGGGAGCCATTTTAAGCCCAGCCAATTATCCCTTGTGAGACCAAACACTTTAGCTTGTGTTTGTAAGGTAAACACCTTAACAATTAGGCCACCCTCCCACTGCTCTCCTCTCCTTCCTCACTTTCACACATAAGTCGCAGCACATCTACACTATGCAGGCTTTCTTGATTCTGCCCTGCTGATCTGCACATAACCCACTTTCCCATCTATCTCTATTTTGCCTCTTCATTAATGTTCATCAGCATTCTCATAGGATATGATACAACAACCAAGGCTCCACTGCAATCACAAAATCACCCACGCATACCTTTAAAAGAGTAATATATTCCTTTACCTGTCCAGCTAAATAGATCCAAAAAATACTTTCCTTTCTTTTTATTCAGCTTCCTCAAATTTATCCTGAATATCCCTGATGATCATTTCATTCATCCTTTATCCCATTAGCATTACATTCCAAATGTAGTTGTTGATGTCCAAACAGGTGGCACATCCTGACCATTATATACCATATACATTGTATTTTTCACCTCATTCTTTCAAATATTCCAGTGCAACTGCCATATTCTGTGCCCTTCAACCACTGGGTTACATTTACCATAGTAGACTAGATCTTGAAATGCAGCAGTTACTATCCTCTGATATTCTTACATTCTCTAAGCTCATCTTCATTTATTCTGTTCATTTTCCCCATCTGCACATATCTGTCTCAGATTATCTGAATCTCCCTCTCATTACTCTGCCTGAGTAAAAGTAGGAACTTGTCCAAACAAGTGCAAAAACCAAGGCAAGTGTCATTATTCTTAGAACTTCTATGCCTCTCTTTAGCATTTCATGCTGACTATTTATCTAACAGCCATCCATTTTTTTCACTTTTAGCTTCTTCAAATGTTTTTCCTAATTTCTTCTACCTTAGTTAAGACACTTAAATGTTTTATCACTTCCCTGTCACAATGGGAGACTCACTAGGACTACCTCTGCCCATCCCAATCACCAGTTATTTTGGTAGATGATAAACGAGTCCCATTCTACTACTGGAATGCTGAATAACCACTGGCTTCTCCATAATCATCTACTCTATTCATCTATTAACAACATACAGTCATCTGCAAATAAATTCTCACTGCTCTCCTCTCCTTCCTCACTTGGTTATTAGCTTATGCAGTCTCTGCACAATGTTCTTAACTGCCAAAATAAATAATGTTAGTGACATTGGGCAGCTCAGCCTAAGCCTTCTTTCCAGCCTGTCTGATTCAGAGAGACTCATGTTAATCCTGATCCACACTCATTCTCCATCTTCATCAACTGCATATATTTTACCAACAGTCCTGCCCCATTTACCTGCAGGAAAGTCTGGAATATAATGTCACAGCTAAATGAGTCAAACATTTTTTTGAATGTACATTAAAAATATTTATTTTATTTATTTATTTATTTATTTATTTATTTATTTATTTATTTATTTGCAGTTGTTTAACCAGGATAGTCCACTGGGCCTAAAGAACCCGTTTTCAATGGAGTCCTGGGGAGAAAAGCTCCACATACAGATAATACAAAGATTATAGTCCACTTACAGATTATACAAAGGTTATGTTACACACATAGTTTACATGAGAAATAAAAGAAAAACATTAAAAAAAAAAAAAAAAAAAAAAGGAAGTATCAGGAAATATACCTACCCTCCCATTATCATTCCTCTCCTCCCATCCTACAGAATTCATGTACAGTTTCCAAATATCTGTATTCAAGCAGCCAGTCATAAAGCTTGTCAAGGAAGATCCCACCACTTCAAGCAGATTTACATCTACCCTCACTAGTAGGATCCATTACATATATTTTCACATCATTATTACACAATGAAATGTTTATATTTCATTGGGTCCTCCTTATCCCACTTTTTGTACAAAATCACATTCATTATCTGCCTCATTGACTCTGTAACTTTTTCCTTTTTCATCTCATTATTAAACATTTAGGTCCATTTCCTCTTCAGCCCAAAATCCAACCAGTTTATAGAAATGCATTGTTAAATTGTTTGATATCCCAGCCATCCCCTTTCTGTTGTTATGGCTGCAGGTACTACTACTTCCTATTTCCTGTTTTAACCCAGTCTGATACTCTTATCTCAAAGCTGGATCCTCCAACATTTCTGCTGAAATTACCATTGACGTTCAGTGAGATAATGACCTCACTGATGAGGTTTGGTAACAAACCAAGATATCCTGGGACATCTTCAGAAGGGTTTAGGCTGATATATTAATGAGAGTTAAGTGGGTGGGGAAGGTGAAAGGGTTAAATGGAGGGAGGGATGATTGGGAGAAAATGAGATAAGGGTGGGGAGGGGCTTAAGGGGTTTAGACAAGTGTAGCTGGGTAAGTAATCACATTTTGGCGTGAGCTTGCTAAGGGCAAGTGACGTCCGAGATGACCTGTAGGTATTTCTGGGGAATGGGTAGGCTTTGCGCTGCTGGTTGGTGCCTGATGAGGAGGCAGGTGATGTGTACAGGTAATTAGACAGTTTTTTTCCCTATGGTTTTAGTTGGTTGGGCTTTGGATTGGGCAGAGTAGTCAAGTTTGGGTTGCAGGATGTTTTGTGGTGGTGTTTTCCTTGGAAGGTTGTCCCCGTTGGGCTACAAGCTTTTGGCTTTGCGCAGGGTGCCAATGGCTTTATCACTGAGGGTAGAGTGTGTTTTCCCCTGTCCCCTATGTGGTGCATGTCCATGCAGTTTCTGGGGTTGTGTTGTTTGGTGGTCTAATGGTTTGAATGGCAGCTGCGATTCTGCATGGTACAGCTACTCTATTGGTGTTTCACCATGTGGGGAGGTTTGAGTGCTTCGGGCAGTGGCTGGTGTGGGTTGGTTTTGTTGCTTGGGGAGGGAGCTCTGCTTATTAAAAAAGGGGAAGGAAGAGGTTTGTCAGCTACTGGGAGGTTGAGATGGCGGTAGCTCCCAATTCCATTGGTGCAGAGGGTGGTCTTTCTGCTATAGCCTCCTTCCTGATTGGTTGTCATTCATGGGGTAGAATCCCTGGTATTTCCAGAGCTTGGTGTGGGCCATGGGTAGTTTTTACGGGCTTGCTTGGGATATGCGGTATTCTTTGGAGCTGTAGCAGGTCGGGGAGGACTGGGCTCCCTGTGTGCTGACAACTGTTTGGTTTTGGCGGTTTGCCGAAGAGTTGGGAGTACGCATGCCAGTCATCCCTGTGGTTGTATTTTGAAGCGTTCAACACTGCAGTCCACAGTTGACTATGCAGCATGGTGGCGAGAGGGTGGAGCAGAGGAACAAAGATTGAAAACCCTCTTGTGGAAGTTGTTACCAAATTACAATAAGTACCGAATAATGGAGGCACTATTCGACTTTGCAGAGAAGTGGTAGGCTGTCACTTAGGGATTATCAATTTTTTTTTTGTTGTTGTTGTTTTTGTTTTGCTTGGCATGCTTGTCTGAGTAGAGCCAAGAAGATAGTTGAAACGGTTTATTGTAAAGCGACGTATCTGAGCGATTCTATGTATGACTAACTCTATGAAGCCTGCCCATTGAATATTCATGTTGATACGTCGTCTTCCTTGGGAGTTGTCAACTACTGTTGAAGGAGGGGGATTGGCTGGCTTCAGGAGTTGTGAAGGTTGTGCTCTTACAACAACTGTTTTATGTAAAAATGTAGTCATGGAGAAGGTGGGAAGGCACTAGAGTTGAAAGCCGTGTTGGCTGTTGATAGGGAGTGTAGTCTCAGACTTGTTCTAAATATAAATTGTTTTGCAGTTTGCTGGACCTATTTTATGGAGATGTGCAATGTTGCGGGGCGGGCTGTAACGGGTGCAGTTTGTTGCCAAGGTAGAAGCTGACAAGTTTTGGATTTCTCGTCCTTCAGATGTGTCTGGTACCATGGGACCTTTCTTTCGGGCTTTTGTTTGGTGGGGTGTGTGGAGTCGTCATGCCGGGAGGGTTGGAGATCCATGTAGTTTGGCATGGTCCAGAA
The DNA here is from genome assembly GCF_019279795.1 of Protopterus annectens. Classification (NCBI taxonomy): domain Eukaryota; kingdom Metazoa; phylum Chordata; order Ceratodontiformes; family Protopteridae; genus Protopterus; species Protopterus annectens. The sequence goes on along the minus strand of NC_056728.1, from coordinate 1,487,174,239 downwards.
GCTTTGTTGCTGTCTGTTTCAGGAACTTGTTTGGGGTGTTTCCCTTTGGTTCGGGGGTCGAGTCTCGGGCCGGCATGAGCATTCATTGGTGGTGAGGGTGTTTCTAAGGAATTAAAGCAGTCAGGTAGGTTGAGAAAATCACAAATTTCCTTTTGCAGGCTTTAGGCCGATAGTGTGAGGCTTGCCTGAGGTAAAACTGTAATCTGCGCATGCGTGTGTGGCTGAGGGAGGTAAAGGGACTGGGACAAGTGCTAAGCCTGTATACGCAAAAGCAGTGCAATGTTTGAAGCATGGTTCTTTATGTGTTGACTTCATAATACATAAACAGATGTCTCCTGAGTTTTAATGAAGTCCAAGGCTGTTACAATTGTTTTGGTTTAAACTGTTTGCTCAGAAAGAAAAAGGTTTCCTCAAAAAAAAAAATAATACAGAGAGATGGCTTTTCGTGTGTGACTGAGATGTTTCTGTTCAATTGGATGAGGTCTTGGTGCCTACTTGAAGAATTGTAGCATAGTTCTTTATTCCTAACTCATTTGAAGTAATGCTTTTCTGGTATTTGCTAGTAAGCTGTTTGTATTTTCCTTATCATTTCTGCATGGTCTTGCGGTTTTGTGATATACTTGTAGGAATAATAATATTTAAGTTAATCTCTCTCTCTGGTAATGTTTTGGTGTTTGGTTGGGGTTTTGCTTGGGGGATGCTTTGGGCTTCCTTTGGTAGTTGGTGGTGTAGACATTGTCTGGCAGGCCTTGGGGGGGGGGGGAGGTCACTGTCAGCCTTCTCATCTGGTTGGAGTTTGCAGATTTGTGCCTCATGTTTTGGGCCTTTCTTCCTGGAGGTTGTTTTCCTGACAGGTTACTGTGGAGTGCTGTCAGTGAATAATGACACATATTTACATTTCAGAATTTATTTCCTCCAGGGGATTCATGATGACCCAATTCATGTTATTGGGGTGAAGGAGAGAGAGGGTATCAACCTCCTAAGAGCAATATTTAAAACCCATTCCTATTTTGGCCCTTTGTTCACTTTGTACCTCAGCAGGAGGATGACTTCGGGGTAAGCCGATAACACATGTACCCATCAAAGTTTTGGTTAGTGAATTAGCTTGTTAGTACCATTTTCAGCTGCCATTCTGAAGGTTAGGCATGGATAATGTCAAATACATACAAACATAACTGCATATCTGTTCTCAGCCACTAGCTGCAAGATTCTAGTTAATCTTGATGGCTTTTAGTGTTTATTCCTGAATGTTTACAGAGACACACCATTTAAATGGTGTTAAGCAATCACTTTAGGGTATGTTATCACCACAACTCATAAGGTTTAACAGTTGCTGCAGTGGTTTCTAGTAAGACAAGAGGTCATTAGGAAGAGCCGATGACCTAGTGGCAGAATCCTTCATGCAAGGCAGCCTGGTATTGCTCGGGAATTACTGTAGTGAAGCAGTTGGGGTGAACCTAGTTTGGCATGTTGTGGTAGCAGTGGGCTACCATTTTACTTCCTTTGGGCTTTGTAGTGGGTGTTACTGGGACTGGGGAAAATGATGGAAGTCTTACTGCATTCAGAAATGAGAGTGCACAGGAGCGGACGCCTGGTGCAGCGGTGGCATGGATATACACCTGACATCAGGAATAATATTTTGAATTCTAAGGCGTATGTTGCTTTGTATTTCTGGCTAGGAGGGGTTTAATGCTGCCTTGTCCATGAAGATTTTAAGTCAATGCCTTAACCATGGAGTCAGGTGCTGGAAGGAGCAAGGGGGGGTCAGAGCAAGATACATAAGGCAGATGAAGGGGGAGGGGGGATCATTGTGAGTACACTTGTATGTATAGGCACAGGGACAGGGTTGAAGTTCTTAACTGTTTTACTTCAGTTAAGGCAAGGTGATTAATCTCTGTGTTTTCTTTTTACAGATTGCAAAGGTGTGGAATCAAGCAGGCGTGATTGGTGACCGGAGGAAAAGAGAGTCGGAAGGGTTGGAGCCAGTTCAATGTATGCTATTGCTGCTTGGATGGTACACAGGAAGCCCAGAGATGGGCAGGTAGTGAGTGGCCAGTGGTCAGCACTCTGATTAAATGCCTTTGAAAGATCCATGATGAAGGTGCTCACAGTGGACATTAAGTCATCATAATCGTGGGCAGGAGAATTTTCCCTTTCAGGTTTGTTTTGTGTGTTTTACTATCTTTGATTGGGGGTTGTGGAGAGTCTCAGGCTAGTATGTGTAAAGTGAGCTGGTAAGGACGACTTATGAAGAAGACTCATGGTATCATCTTTTGTGAATAGGAATGGTCAAAGGGGGATGGTGGCTTCTCATGGAGCAGGTGTCGGCTACTACCTGCATGCTGCTCACTAGAAACTTGTATCTTTGTTAATGCTGGGGGGTGTATGGTAGGTAGAGTTCCCCTTTAATAAGGATGCCAATTCCAGACTATTTGCTTTTACTGGGAAGAAAGGTTTGTTACAGGGGAGAACAAAGACAGTTGAAATCATTGATGTGGATGGAGTTAGCCTAAGGCTATTATTTAATTTTGAACAACAGGTGAGATTTGTGGTTTCATTGACTTATTGTCTACAAGCAAGGGGACCTCCAGGTGTTAAATTTCCTTACTTCTTAGATTTTAGTTAGCTCAGGGTGGCCTAGTTGCTTTAGCATACAGCCTTTGGGTTTAATGTGTCGGTGTTGACTTTGGCATGTAATCAAGGGGTGATAGTTTTCTGCCATTTAAGGTTAGGGCATTACAGTTTTGGACTTAGAATATTCCCTACAATCAGGTTAATGCACAGCCAGAACTGGGTAATTTGATGGGTGAAGGTGATATGCTACAGTTAACAGGGTTGTGGCTATAGGTTGTCATTCCATTAAGGTTGAGCCATGATTAGTGGCTAGAAGAAAGCATTCTAAAAAGAAGGTATTGTCTTGGAGTGGATGTCCTGGTGGTACAGTGGAGTCATGGGTAATCCTAGTTTATTTAGTTTTATTAGGGCATGTTTTAGGGATGGTATGCAGGATTATAAAGGCTTTACAGATGATGGGTACACTGAATGATATTTAGCTTAACCCTTCCCGTTATGGGAGGTAGTGGATGAACAATTTTGGGTAGAAGGGAGGGGGAATAGCTTGGTCAAGTGGGTTGGCAGAGAAGAGGGACAGGTTTGTCCTCTTCTGTTCCCCCTCTGGTGTGTGGAGGTTTATTCCAAGGATTTGTGGAAAGGAAATGAGCAGCTGGAGGAAGTTTGCTGAATAGGTAAGCAAACGGAGGTAAGGATGCTGCTTATTTGGTTGGTAATTGGTAATTTGATGAATGGTCTATGAAGTGACGCTGCTTCATAAATAAAGTAAGTGAGCAAAGGTATGGGCGCTGCTTACTGGGCAGGATGAACAGGTACGCTGTCCTGATTAACATTACAAGGAGGTTTATAACTAAAGTAAGCGAGCAAAGGTATGGACGCTGCTTACTGGGCAGGATGAGCAGGTACGCTGTCCTAATTAACATTACAAGGAGGTTTATAAGTAAAGTAAGCGAGCAAAGATATGGATGCTGCTTACCAGGCAGGATGAGCAGGTACGCCATCCTGATTAACTTTACAAGGATGTTTATGCTGTGTTTAGAATCAACTATACTATGCCCAGTTGTAAATAAAATTGGTAATCAAAGTTATAGAAGTTTAATAAATGTCGTTAAATGTCATTCAGTGTGATGGGTTTATTGAAGGGACTGGGACAAATGAGGTTTGGTAACAAACAAAGTTTTCCTGGGACATCTTCAGAAGGGGTTAAGCTGATATATTAATGGGAGTTAAGTGGTTGGGGGAGGTGAAAGGGTTAAATGGAAGGAGGGATGATTTGGGGGAAATGAGATAAGGGTGGGGAGGGGCTTAAGGGGTTTAGACAAGTGTAGCTGGGTATGTAATCACATTTTGGCATGAGCTTGCTACCTTTCCTCCATCCCTTTTTTGTTGGTGGTTTGTTGTGGATTTTTGTTATGTTAGTTGGGGTAGGCGGAGAAGAGGAGCAGGCTTGCCCTCTTCTGTCCCCCCTCCGGTGTGTGGAGGTTTATTCCAAGGATTTCTGGAATGGAAATGAGCAGCTGGAGGAAGTTTGCTGAATAGGTAAGTAAACGGAGGAAAGGATGCTGCTTATTTGGTTGGTAATTGGTAATTTGATGAATGGTCTATGAAGTGATGCTGCATCATAAGTAAAGTAAGTGAGCAAAGGTATGGACGCTGCTTACTGGGCAGGATGAGCAGGTACGCTGTTCTGATTAACATTACAAGGATGTTTATACTGTGTTTGAATCAACTACACTATGTCCAGTTGTAAATAAAATTGGTAATCAAAGTTATGGAAGTTTAATAAAGGTCATCAAATGTCATTCGGTGTGATGTGTTTATTGAAGGGGACCGGGACAATTTAATTTATGTAAGCTAAACTAAGCTTACAGCCTTCTGCTGCCAAACCCTCCATAAAGAGCTACTGGTTTTGCAACTGCATGAGGGATCACATTTCATTTTGAGACTGTCAGTACTTTCTCAGATCATACTCCTTATCTGGCAAAGAAGTGTGCAATATAATTTCTTTTATCAATGTAAATGCAACCTGTCATCTGTGACCACAATCTTATTGTCCACAACAGATTTTTTATCACTGCTCTTGCAAAGTCAGATTAATTTGCCAGAAGTGTAGAAAACTAAGTTATGAATGTACTGAATGTGCTGCTCACTTCAAAATTGATCTCCCTGTCATGATTAACATTGCAGTTACTTGAGCAACTTATGCATTCAGTTGTATTTTACTCCTTACCTTCCATATCCTATGATATCTAGACAATGATCTTGCCTAAATAACTCACATTAAAACAACAGACCTTAACTGTTTAATTAAAACTGTTTGAAGGTCTGAATGTTTTGGAATGTCAATTGTGATATGAATTTTAAGGGTATTATAAGAATCAGAGGAAGTCATTTCTATTCGATAATTTATGGTTTATATTGAGACTTGTGTGACTTGTCAGTATTTTAAACTTTAGAACTGTTTGACCAATTTAAATATTGTGTGAAAAGGGGCCATTTCTAGTGTTCTGGTCTATTATTTGCCAGAAGTGAGTTATTACCAGGAGTTTCTTTTGGTTGTCACTTGCCTAGAGGGCAAAGCATTCTAGACCTTGTCCTTACCATTATAGTCCCTCCCCACCACTATGTACCATACTTATAGTATCTCCATCCCTGGTTAATCCAATGACAAACTAGTCTCTGAAGTTAAGGAATTCAGAAAAGCAAACCTACTCAAACTTTATGATGATCTTTTAAAATTTACTTGTAATATCAACAATCTTCATCAAGCATCAGCTGCTATTTATGCAAGAAAGTTATATTACCACCTGAAAAATGCTTAGTATGGCAGTCCCTACTAGGAGCAACCACACTGGGGAAATTCAAAAGCAAACCATCCTGGGAGTCTAGAAACATACATAAGCTCTTTCACAATGGAAGAAAAATAGTTTAAAATTATATAATAAATCTAAGTTTGACCATATTAAAGACTCTAGCAAGAAGATTTATAAAAAAACTAAAAGCTACCATCAAGATGTGTCTGGCTTGTTTTACTAAGTGAATTGCCAGCTAATAATTGGTGGTATTAAAAAGAGCAAGGAGATATTAACAGAATGACATTAAGACTGTTAGTCTAGGATGTCCTGCAGTGGAAAAATTTATTTTTGTTTGTCACTTATTTATATTCTCATATTTATGTTCACATGTTCATAACTGAGAGACTTACATTTTATTGCGGTATATGGTGTGAACCAAAGTGGGAGATAGGACAGTTCTTTGAAAATGTTAGTTTCTGTCACATTATTCTGGAAATATTTCTCTGATTCTGAAGATCAAGGATCATTTGTACATAAACTCAGGAAAAATGTTCATTTGTGGAAACAATAAAAATAAGAAAACAGAAATTTAAAAATATTTCTCCTAAAGTTAAAAAGAAGAAAATGCAACAGTTTTAGAGTACTTTCAGTAAATGTGAACAGTGTTATTAACATTAAAAAAGATATTGATACTAGAATGGTGTGCTTAATATGATGTTGATATTATTCAGTTAGAGGATTCCTAAAAATTGATCAAAGACTGCAAACATAAACGTTATGGGCTTGAAATATAGTATGGAACTTAGAAAGTGAACTTTGTTATGGAGTGGCTGTGTTATGTGAAAAAATAGTGAAAATACTATGTAGAATGCTGGTAAGGGTGTGAAGGCTAACCTCTATGCACGTGTGGTGGACAGAACATATTCATGGCATTATAGGATCCTATGCATATATATATATATATATATATATATATATATATATATATATATATATATATATATATATATATAATTTGCAAGGAAGTAGATATGTTTCATAAAATATTAGACTATAGGGTGGTTAACATGAAAATTATAATTCCAGAGACTTTGTGATTTAAGGGGAAGATGTTAAAAGAATTGGAAAGACGTAAACAAAAATACAGGAAGTGATTAAATGTGGTAAATTAGATGAGTGGAACAAAAGTCAATGGACTTACTTAATGTGACATTTGGATATGAAATTGATTACTTTGTGTTTTGAAAAGACTCAAGGAAAAGATGGTCATACATTTGTGACATATTTTTTCAGGCCATTTAGCAATATGGATGGATGTGATGGAAGAAATGGAATATATTTTCAGCATGTGATCAATATACCATAGAGGACATGTGTAGGAAATAACACCTCGGGTGCATAATTCTCAACAATATCCTCAGGGATGTGTACTCAGCCTGCTGCTTTTCACCATCCTTACCCATGACTATTCTGTGAAGCACAACTCCAATCATATCATCAAGTTTGCAGATGACACCACAGTCCATCAATGGAGAGAATGAAAGAGTGTTCAGAGATGAGCTCTCTGACTGACTGGTGTATGAGAAGCAACCAAGCCCTGAATGTCAATAAAACAAAGGAAATCATCATTGACTTCAGGAAAAAGTCAGCTGCTCACTCATTGCTCAGGATTAATAATGAAGTGATGGAAAGGGTTAAAACTACAAAATTGCCAGGAGTACACATTTCAGAGGATCTCTCTTGGACTGTCAATACTGCTCAGTTGGTCAAAAAGGCCCATCAATGTCTCAAATTTCTGAGAAGGGTCAGAAGAGAAAAGCTCCCACTTGCTGTTTTGCCCACCTTCTACAGAGGAGCTACTGAGAGCATTCTCACCTCCAACTTCATTGTTTGGTTTGTGAACTGTACAGTAGCTGAAAGGAAGAAGCTACAGAGAGTAGTGAGAGTTACTGAGAAAATCATGAACACCAGGCTACCATTAGTCCAAGAGCTATTCAAAGTAAGGAACCTTAAAAGAGCCCACAAAATACTTAATGACTCCTTGCCCCCCCCTCCCCGCACACTGCTGGGTTACTGAACTGTCCTCTGGCAGGAGATACCACAGTAATTGCTGTAGGAGCTCCAGATTCATTAATAGCTTCTACCCAATGGTGTTTTGTTTGGAATGTGCAATATTTATTTATTTACTTACTCATATATTTACATTCAAGTTTAATTGCCTGTTACTTGCTTTATGTAATAATACATAAAGAGTGACAATTTTAGTTCATGTGCAATAACGAATTTTACCTGTCATGCTGTACTTACTCATATATTTATATTCAAGTGTAATTGCCTGTTACTTGCTTTATGTAATAATACATAAAGAGTGACAATTTTAGTTCATGTGCAATAACCAATCTTACCTGTCATGCTGCTACTGTACAGTATTTATATGACTACATAGGGGGAGTTAGCTTTTATCTTGTGTTCTTGTGGCATAGTCATTAGTCTCTAATTTATCTGATGCATTTGTTGTATCCTAAGTTTCCTCTATATGCTCATGGTGAGCTGATACTCGTAATTTCATTTAAGTTTACATGTGTGTAGTCCTAAATGACAATAAAGTTTATTTTGAAATTTAAAATTTGTATTCAAATTAGGAAAGTCAATTAAAAGAATAACTAAGAAGACTGCATGATTTTTTTTTAATGGGAAATGGATTTTGGGAAATTTATTGCCAAAATGTCAGGTTATGGTTGTAGAAGAAGGAGGGGGTTCAGTTATGGAAGAATGATAATGTGAATTATAGATCAATGTGCATGTATATACCTTTAAGAAGCTATCCAAGGGCTTGCACAAGTATATAAATACTGAGCACGTGCAAGCAAGACTGCCATTTTGTAGTTAGCTGTTGAGATGTAAGCATGTATGTATGTATGTAAGGTCTGTCTGTTGACTTGTTCGTTCATATTTTATGATGCTGCTATCCATCCTGATGTGTTTCTATTTATTAAAGAATCTAAACGAAATACCCCGCCTGCTTGTCATCAATGTGAGAGTGGGAGATAAGCAACAAAGATGTTATAAGAAAAATTATTAACAGTAAGATATAGAACCTCTGTTTCACCTTATATCACTGAAACTCTCAAAGCATTTATAAGACCACAGAAGTGTGATTCCTTGAACAGATATGTTATTTGTCTAAAAGCAATTGTGGGTTTCAGAACAGAGCAGTAATTCTGGTAATGTACATATGGTTATGCACATATGGTTTATTTCTTTATGCCGGCAACAATAGAATCCTGAAAATAAATTTGTTGTCAGTAACATTTTCAGGGCATTTCTAGACATACGTGAATCATATAGGGACTGGTGTGCCCAATTTTTTATGTTGCCATTTATGGTTTGCTTTCCTTTTCCCAGATTTTCAAATACAATATTTCTTCCACACATCAGTTGAGCTTGCTTTGCTGCAAGCACTTATCAAGGCTGTTGATTCCAGCTGACGTTAATTTGGAAGTGATAGAGGGCTATCAGAGGGAGTAAGAGGGTGGAACTGTGGATCTATTAAACAGTTGCATGTGGTTAATAAGAACAGAATACAGGAATGGTAACAGTATTCAACCTAACAGAAGAAAATAGATTAGACAAGGATTGAATTAAATTTGTCCCAAAATAGGCTATTCTCTTCAATGTCAGCTTCAGAACCATATCAGTAAAAGGTCAAATTCCAAATGAATGGAGCAGCATTATGTTTTTTCCATGTCCTGTGCTATGTACTATGCTGCTCCAAATGAATGGAGGAGCACTGTATGTAGCACAGAGCATGAAAAAACATAATAAAATACAGCCGAGCATCTTAATTAACATATTGATGTCCACATTTGATATTCCATACTGCAAGTATAACACAAATAAAGGCAAAGGAACATATTCCACAAGAGTAAAACTTAGAAATAATTACTGCTATAATAACATAGACATGGAACAAAATATATTGTGCATACAACTTCAATATATAGAATAACAAAAAAACAAGACTATACAGGGGCCAGAAGATGTTGTAGTGTTTTTATTTCACAACAGACAAAATAAATATGCACCTCTAAATAAACTTCTAAATGGAATACAATAAAAACATCTAAAGTTCAAAGTTTTGAAAAAAAAATTACCCCCACACACACATATTGGAAATTAAATATACCAAGTCAGAGAGTGCACAGCCTTGGGGAAAGAACACACTCCTGATCCCCGGAAACAACAAAACACATTAAAAAAGCCGTTTTGACATTCTGAATATTCATCCAATAGATGTACATTTTTTTTCTGCCAGCCAAATGAATAACTGCCCCCTAAATTAATAAGTATAAATATATATATATATATATATATATATATATATGTGTGTGTGTGTGTGTGTGTGTGTGTGTGTGTATACATATATATCTATAGGGTCTACTTTGGAAGCTTGAAGTTTCAAAACTTTGAACTTCATGTGGTCAAGAGAGTAACAATGAAGTTTAGAAACTTTGAATTGTTTAAATGGAGATCACCATAGAAAACGGAATGGGAAATTTACCATACTCTTCATGATAGTTTGATCTCACAGTTGGTATATTTAATTAGCAGGGTATGTGGAGGGGTGCAGGGGGGGGGGCTTATCCCCCCTGCATAAATGTAATTTTTTTTATTGAAGTATCAAACTTTCAAAACTTCATTGTTATAGTCTTGACCATATGAAGTTCGAGGTTTTGAAAGTTCAAGCTTCCAAAGTAGATCCATATATATATACACCCCCACACGCGCACACACACACACACACACACACACACACACACACACACACACACACACACACACACACACACACACACACACATATGTAACAGGACACACATACAATGGTATAACATAAATGGAGGGATAAACATGGAAGGAAAAAATACAGATGCCAGATGGATTAGCACTGGTTGGTAAAATAAAATATGTAACAAATGCAAAAGGTAGGGTATAATTGATTCATGTGTCTGTATAACTGAGACATTAATGAAATAGGTTACCTAATGACATGATAGACCATGTTCTAGTGAGTCCATGTATGTAGCACCTGCAGGGGACAGTCATTATACATATATATTGGATACATACCAAGCCTCACCTACATGAAGTTGTTAGTTATGGAAGGATGCAGCTCAGCCGTGTCCAACACAGTATGTGCATGGATCTAGCCATGCAGTTATGGAATTGCATAGCACAAAGCATTTGTCAGTGCTGTATATCTGGCATGTGTATCTGTGTTCTGCCACCTGTTTCAAACAATCTAGTACCAGATCTGGGGGGGGGTAGTTCTGTTGAATAAATAGGCAACTCAGGGGATCATATTCCTTTTGTAATGTAAGGCCATTGTTGATGAGGTGACTGATCTGGAAAAACTGCCCTTTCACAATATTCTCTTCATGAAGGATGGCTACTGGCTACTATAATCAAGATAATTGTTTCTAAAGGCAGCCTTCCTATGAATGGTAGAGGGGAAGCATTGGGTGCATTTGTCTGCTGTAAGGGTAATATCTAGTAAATTGGCGGTGGTCCCCAAATCAGTTACTATAAAAGTCAGAAAGTTAAGGCTATTGACAACTTCTTCAAGAAAGGGACTTAGTTCACCAGGGTGGGCCAGTCCATACGACCACTATGTCATCAATTTAAAATTTATATAGCTTAACATGTTGAAAGCCTTTAAGTTTGGACAAGGAGTCTGCTTCCCATGCACATAGACCAGGCTGGTATACACTGGCCCCATTTTTGTGCACATGGCTACCCCTTTTAATTGATAGTAGAGGTTGTCTTCAAATTTGAAGAAACTATTCTCCAGCACAAGTCTCAGTAGTGAGCTGACTGTGGAGACTTTTTGCTGGTTCCAGCTGGTGTGTACCAATAGGTATCTTTCCACTAACTGAATCTCACACTGAAACAAATGTTTTCCAGGAGGGACTGACAAGAAATGCATAATAGTATCCTTTGGCAAGTTATCCATCCCTGGTAACTATCACATTGACAACACGCCCCTTACATTTGACCCAGTAGTCAGGGACTTAGGGAGACACATAGATAGTAATCTAGCCTTTGATCATCATGTGTCTACCATGGTGAGGAAATTATTCTATGTTACACAACTTATAAACAAAGGTATGGCATCTAAGCCCAAGGAAGTCATTGTTCCACTGTATTCGGCTTTCATCAGACCTATAATTGCGTACAATGCCCCTTTGGTATGTACCTAACCAGGCATATCCAACAACTGGAATGTCCACAGTGGTTCCTCACTAAAAGAATGCAGGACATAAGTAATACGTCCTATGCAGATCGCCTCAAGGTCCTATCCCTGTATTCTGTCTCCTACAGGCTTTTGAGGGGAGATCTATGTCTGGCATACAGGGCATTGTCAGACCTCACTCTGATGGACCTCCTGCATATCCACAAAACAAATAGTACCAGAATTACCTGTTCTAAAGACTTAAACCTTGCCTGTGATATAAATAGGACCTGCTGGAAAGATAGATATGTATCCCAGAGACTACCCTGTCTATGGAACAGGCTCCCCATCCATATGAAGCAGAGTTCCAACCTAATCCAATTCAAGTGCAACTTGGACAATTGGATGAGAAACTGGAAACTCATCCCGGGTTTGGCACCTATGTCTCTGATGCAAAAAGGTAACCTGTAAATGCTTCATCTCCCAGGCTCATGCTTACACATATCAAGGGTATCAGAACTTGTCAGAGATTTGGGTTGCATGGCCAGGATTAAAAAGGCTCTTGTGGTCATTAGCCTCATAAACACCTATGACCCTATGCACCTAATTGAATACTCTCATTGTGGGGGATGCTGGAATAAATGGCCACTATATCTAGCATGACCACTGACAGCTTTCCTGTTGCTGAAGGAAGAGTAGGTTTAGGAATTCCAATGAGTCTTTAAGAAAAAAACTTTCAGCATTAGACTACCAGGTTAAGATAGAAGTCCAATAGCTCAAACATAAATTTGTCCCCTTTGCAAACCTTCAAAAAATGGTGTTCAGTGTCGGGTTCATGGTACTATTTCTTTTCAGGATGGAGGGACCATCCTCTGAATTGGACTCCAATTCCAGGGGGCTTGAGTCACCTTCTTGCAGCTGGGTGATGGGGGAATTGGTGTCAGGATGGCTCATCATTCTATGGGTATGGAAAGCTTGGATACTGCTGCTCCCTACTGCACCTAAAAGCAGGTTTGCTATCACTTGGGGTTCCCTGTTTATTCTAATTGTCATGGCTGCACTGGGTGAACAGTAGGCATTAGCAAGCACCACTCTATTTTCATTGGCATTGGGCACCTCGGAATAAGAAGAGTAGTTCATGCTGGGCTCATTCTGACCTAACCTGATGGCATGATCTGAGGAAATGCGAGTGAGGTGGGAAAGCATTGTTGTCTAATTTTTCTGTTATTGTAGCAGGCTAGTTCAAATCCACTGGAGGAGGAATCTCTTGGATTTGCTTCTCTATAGGCACGCACCTCATGTGTGATCACCTAGGTATTTTGAGTTTGTTTGTATATATATATATATATATATATATATATATATATATATATATATAGATATGTGTATGTTTATAATGTGTTGTGACATACTGTGGATGTGCTACATATGTATGCTGAGGTAAGGGCACTTCATTTTAGGTAATGTATACATCTGAATATTTTAGCAATGTTCAGGTGTTTTACTATGGGAAGGGTATGTTGGTGTGATTTGTCTGAGTGTATTGCTTATTAATCATACAGCTGCTGTGTAGTGCACAAGGTATTGTGTCACTGGATAGTGACCCACACCTGAGTAATGAGAGGTAAGGTGCAGCATGATCCTGAAGAAATGGCTTATCACCATGTGGAAGGGGAAACGAGGAGAATTGTGTGTAGTGTGTATGTGTGCTGCCATTACATGGGTGATTAAATGTGTATATCAACAGCTGCAGAGAGAGTAGGTTAAGCTACAATGTCTTGTTTGGATGACTTACCTGACTTGTAAACAAAGGTAACATGCTATGTGCAGTGATAGGTAAGCATATAAAATGAGTTAAACATATGCTACTGCACATATTCTAGCCAGTTGCCAGACAATAACATAGCCCAGCAACAAAAAAATAAACACTTTGGCACCTGTGCATTCAACAAAAATTGCATTGGCAAAATATATCTCTAGCCGACTGCCCTATCCTTTGCCAACTTTGTTAGATTTGCCTTGTCAGTTAATCAGTAGTAACAATGTTCCATGAATGATGGCACATGCAATAATAAAGAGAAGGGGAAAGAGACCACATTGTTGCATTCAATACACTATAACCTGTACAGTTATAGGTGTGTATATATGCAGGGTGAACTTACACACACATACCTGCTATCATCGGTGACATGGTTTATCACAATAACATCACTGAATCACAGACAGGCATGTTGCTTATGTATATTCAAGGATATGTAATTACTGATCACAAGTTGCCAGTTCTATGTGGATGGCAACAGCTGAAGGAACATAGCACTGTGTCATGTAATACTGAAACTGACCTATAATACATTCCTCTATTCATTTCCACATGAGGCAAGTTGTAAATGCACATGGAAATGTCAATAGACAAACATGCATAATATTGAATATGGTATGGTCTACTTACATACTGAACAACACATGTAACCTAAAAATACGTTTATAGATAAGTACTAGCCTAGCTGCCTTTGTGTGCCATTTTAAGCTTAGCCAATTTCCCTCAAAGGTGAGAATCAAACCCTGTATCCTGTATTTGTAAGATAAGCACCTTAGCCATTATGCCAATCCCTGCTGCCTTAATGGGCCATGCTTAAGATGGGGCTTCAGCCCACAACTCTGAGATTAATAGTCTCATCAGCTCCTGACTGAGGTGCTAGCCAGGCTTCTAAAATAGGCTACATTGGAAAATGAACTCACACACAGGAGGAGAACAATAGTCACTTTACTATATTGCTTAAAAAGTTGAGCTAAGGGGCATTGATGTCCTTATGATAGTCCATTGTGGGAATCATAGATGTTCTAACAAGTAGATCATTGGCATCCATAGTCAGAGAAGGGTATACATGGAGGCATGCAAAAAAAAAATGTTGTAGGACACAACAGTGAATGCCATGTGAATGTCATTCCTGTCAACACATTACAATGACCCACATCAAGGAATTCCAGAAGTACATGCCTGCATACACATTATGTGCACAATTCCATTATAGTATACAGTGATTTTCAATGCTAAAATGTGTCATCTGCAGAGACCACTACATTGTTCACTGCAATACAGGGTATACTTCATGCAGAAATTGCTGTATGAAATAGCTGATTTATCGATTGGGAGACATACACTGGTAGTGTACCTCTCAACAAGGTCAAGGTAAAACATTAAGAATGGCAATTGTGTACACAAGTGTCAGAGGTAATACAGAGGTATGTTGTAAACCACAAATGATAGGAAAGTGGCATGAGGACAACATAAGAGCACATACAGGCATAGAGAGAAATGGATGGCCAACCCCTGCCAGGTAAGACTGTAGTGGTCTTGTTTCTATTGCTAGTTGCTGGCATAACATATACATAGCAACGTAACTATAAATTCTAACTTATGTGGGACAGCATAGGCCATAGAGTACCAGATCAAATGTGGTCCCAGAAGATGATACTTGACAAGGGGACCATACTGAACATTTGAAGGTAAAATTGAAGTTCGTGTCCTAAAGAATGTGGATAAAGAACTTCATTACTTGTTAATGTGACTATGTCTATATGAGCATGCAAAAGTAATTTGCTGTACAAAACACATCCTGATAAATATGTCTAAGTGTGATGCATTCAGAGACATGCAAACAATACTTATTCACAAGTAATATTTTACAGTCAGAGTCTATCTTTCTTCAATTGATAGTCACAAGCGGCAGTGAAGGCTTGTTACCTCATTGTGACAATCACCCAAGCATCTCTTGGAATGTGGTATCCATCATGTCCAAGAACTTTTAACTTATGACCTGACAAATGTTCTCTGCATATAAGTGCAAATGACGGATGTACATCTAAATGGAAAATAGCACAATTAAAGCTATGTGTGCAAACATGTTTTGCCCATATCAAACTCCTCATGTACCACCTGCAACATTTCCAACATGAATTCATAATTCCATCACATGGCAATAAGCTACACTCACATGGGAAATATCGCCTGATGCATTGGCAGGGTGGTATCCTTGTCATGGTATCCCTGTAGCCTCTGTCAATTCTGTGTATGGGGTATGGGTCACTGTCACTGACTCTATTGTTTCCAATATCTAACTGACAGACTGTACTTTGGTGAGAAATCTGTACACAGGCATATGATCAAAGGAAAAAAGATGTAACTGTTTTACAGAACACATCAGCCTCAATGCAAGAGTAGAATACAGCAGACATTTTTAATCATCTTGCATGTATTTGTACACATATGCTCTGTAAATGTCTTAGAATGTGCCACTATACATATACATATACACATACACGCACACACACACACACACATATATATATGTGTGTGTGTGTGTGTGTGTGTGTGTGTGTGTGTATATGTATGTATACATATATATATATATATATATATATATATATATATATATATATGTACATTCATTGACAAGCCAAGGAAACATATTGCATACCTTTCCTGATAGAAGCTGGCAAACTTTTGCAACAGATGTAAAAGCAGGATAGCAGACTAAAATTATATCAGATGAACATGTCAATTGTGCATGGCAGTCAATGTCAAACAACGGTACTGAAACCTGCATAGAAAATGTAGTGTGCAAGATGACATGTTTACTTCTGTGCAACTCTGTACACCCCAACAGACCATGGGGGCACACAAGAGTGTGTGACATGAAGAATAATATATATTTGATAACAGATGACAATGTATCACATGCTATCATCACCATTGTCATAGTGTGCAAGTCCATAACTGTGCATACAAAACTTTTGTCAGGGAAGGTCACATGTGCAGTACATAGAGAGGACATATGCCAATTCACTACACTCAAATCAATAACTGGTTTGTAGTGACATATATGTGTGCAATGTGATATAACTCCAGCCTTGACAGTCATAGAGCATCATCAGCCATAGTCTATCTCTCTAACCAAGTAGATGAAAAAAAACAGTGTGACAGTGTGTGTGTGTATGTGTGTGTGTGTGTGTGTGTGTGTGTGTGTGTGTGTGTGTGTGTGTGTGTGTGTGTGTGTGTGTGTGTGTGTGTGTGTGTGTGTGTGCGTGTGTGCATGTAAGACAAAAAGTATCATTTCATAGTTTAAAATGGTGGGCCTAAGCATTCCCTACAGTGTGCTTCTTTACAGAAGACACAAACACAACTGCATCCACACACACACACACACACACACACACACACACACACACACACACACACACACACACAGACACACACATCACAGGGAAAGCATCCATGTATTGACATCTAAGTATATATGAGGCATGTTAGACACATAACCATTGAACAATCCCTGATAGCACATTAACTAACACATAATAAAATGCAGGGGGTGTATCCATATTCATCAAGGATACCCACACCTCCAGGTTGGTGGCTACGCACGAAGCATCGGAAACCATCCAGGTGCAATTAACCATAGGCAAAACTGCTCTACAATTTGTAGCATGCTACAGGCCACCCTCTCAAACTCAGGAAACCCACACAGACTTCCTGAAGACACTGGAGGGTATAAATGTATCACCAAACACCATCATATTGGGTGACTTCAACTACCCAAATATAGACTGGGAACATTACTCAAGCCCCAACTTTCTAGCCCAAAGGTTCCTGGAGTTCATAAATTCAAATGCCATGGAACAACTAGTCACCGTCCCCACAAGAGGAGAAAATATACTACATCTCATCATCACAAACATGGGGACAAAATGCTCCACACCAGAAGTATATCCCTCTTTGTTGAGATCAGATCATAAACTAATCTCACTAGAAATCCACATCCTGCCCCCACCCCAAATAAAAAAGACCACAGTGAAGAACTTCTCTAAAGCAAACTTCACACTACTCAAGACAGGTGTGGTATCCTTCAAGGCCCCCGAGCCAATGGAAACCACAACCCAAGCTGTGGAAGCCCTTACAAATGCCTTCTATGAACACCTTCAGGACTGCATGGATCAGGCAATCCCAAATAAAACCAAGACTCTTTCCACCAAGGGCAAACGTCCAGTCTGGTGGACCCCAGCCATAAACAAACTTTACAATAAGAGGAGAAAGCTATTACATAATAGAGCAAAATCCCAAAAAGGGAAGGCATCTTTGATCAGTACTAGCAAGAAACTACGATCCCTCATAAAATCATCAAAGGCCAACTTTGAGAAAAAAATTGCCATAGATTCAAAAGACAATCATAAGGCCTTCTTCAGCTATGTTAGGAACCTGGGTGGAAACTCCCAGATATGCTCAGAATTATTCCAAAATGATACAAAAATCACTGAGCCCACAGACATTGCCAACATACTGGTAGACAGGTTCAGCGCAAACTTCACCCCCCTCTCCCCCCCAAAAGGAGAGATAACTATCCCAACAGAGTGTAGCCTCCCAGACATCTCAAATGCGCAGGTGAAAGCTGCTCTCTCTAAAGCTAAAAACACAGCATCAATGGGACCGGATGGTGTCCCCGGCTGTGTGCTACACAAACTCAATGAAGAACTAAACCCGCACATAAGGCAGCTGTTTAATCTTAGCCTTACCACAGGATATGTGCCCAAGGAGTGGCGTATGGCAACTGTGGTCCCACTCCACAAAGGTGGTGCCTCTACGGACCCTGGTAATTACCACCCCATAAGGTTAACAAGCCTGGTCTGCAAAGCTATGGAGAGGATCATAATGGAACTCATAAACAAGGACATAGGGGACTTGCAGACCTTGGACCCAACCCAGTTTGGCTTTGTCAAGGGCAGATCTTGCCTTTTGAACCTGGTCGACTTCTTCGAAACAGTTACCAAGGCCATTGATGAGGGAAAGGCAGTCCATACAGCCTACCTTGACCTTGCAAAAGCTTTCGACACAATACCCCACTCAGGTATCATAGAGAAACTTACCAGCTTAAATGTAAACCCATATGTCACAAGATGGGTTGCAAACTGGCTAAAGGACAGAACCCACAGGGTTAGAGTTGCTGGAGCCATGTCAGACTCCAAGCCGGTTACAAGTGGTGTCCCACAGGGCTCAGTATTTGGCCCCCTATTGTTCGGCATCTACTTCTCAGAAGTACAGGCAAACATAGGAGGACTATGGCTGACAAAGTTTGCGGATGACTGCAGACTGGGTGCCATAGTGGATTGTACATCGGACACAGACATCCTTCAGAGGGGTCTCACGGAAACTGATAGCTGGTGCCAGAGCCATGGCCTGAAGTTAAACGCAAAAAAGTGTATAGTCATACCCTTCGGGAAAAACAAGGTAACCCCAAGCTACCATATAGGTGGCAACCCACTAAGCACAGAAGAGGTTATCAGGGACCTGGGTACCCAGGTTGACAGTGGCCTCTCGTTTGACACTCACGTTGCTAAAGTGGTTCGAAAGACCTTCTACATTGCCCATCTGATCATGAAGGGATTCACATCCAGATCAAGTGAGGTCATTGTTCCCTTGTACTCTTCACTTATCAGACCAATGATCGAGTACAATGCCCCATTCGGGATGTATCTCACCCGACACCTGCAGCAATTGGAGAGACCCCAAAAGTTCCTCACCAAAAGGATAAAGGGACTCCAAAACCTGTCATATACTGCCAGACTGAAGAAACTCCAACTCTATTCAGTTGCATACCATCTGCTCAGAGGTGACCTGTGCCTGACATACAAGGCCATGACCAACCCGGAATTAATGGACATGCTTCACCTCAAAAAATCCAAATCCACCAGAACCACTAGAGCAAGTGACTTAAACCTTAGCACGGATATAAATAGGACGTGCTGGAGGGATAGATTTATCACCCAGAGACTCCCCATGCTGTGGAATAAAATCCCAGTCCATGTGAGACAGAGCACCTCGCTGGCTCTGTTCAAAAGAAATCTTGACCGGTGAATGGGAGATCGTAGGTTTACCCCGGGAATCATCTCTGTGTCACTGCTGGACAGAGGCACAACAAACTAATGGGCACATTATTTCTAACATAAGGGGTGGCGTAAGCCACATAACTTTGGGCTAGGCTTATAAATGCCTTAGGGCAGATAGCCTAGTATAAACCTATGAACCTATGAACCTATATGCTAGTAATACATTATGTACACCTGCTGAACAGTGGTGCAAATGCACCAGGGTCTTGTAATCTCTGTGTACAGAGCTGGCATATGGATAACATATAGATATGGCTCAGAAATAGCAGTGATATAACTATGACACACACAGAAAGATTTAACCTCTTCAAAGGACACATGCATCTCCTGTTTATGAAATCAACATCTGTCATATGATACAAGAGTGAATTAAAAGCCAGTACAAAAGAGCTCTGGCCTACAAAGTTTGCAGACGTTTGTAATCTAGCAGCAGTCTTTAAATTCACAAATGACTTAGAGATCCTGCAGGAAGGTTTGTCCCAAATTAAGAATTGCTGCCATAATCATGGACCAAAAGTAAATGCCAAAAACATTAATCTACCCTTAGGAACTACCTCATTGACAATATGACCTTAAAGTTGGGAATTTATGTGGGCAGCAACCTAACTTTTAACCATCATGAGTAATAGTAAACTCTTATGAGATGTAAAGTCACATTCACATCACATTACCCATGTATACATCTTCAAGCATGGTGGTAATAGCCTCAAAATACAACTTTTGCCACCAGGGCTACACATTGTATGATACACAATATCTGAGATTTATAGGATATAGATGTTCTTCCAGTCAGTGTTGCAATATTCTCTACATATGGGATTCCTACCATGGGTAGCCCAACATCCAGCCAGTATACTGAAGCCTACTGTTGCTTTAAGGTACACTGAACATCACACGTATGCTCCTCGTGTAGTGTAGGGCACGAAGGTGATGTCTTGACATACCGTCCTCAGAACTTCTTTGCCACTAGTCCAAACACATCTCTTGATCATCAGTTTGAACACATATGCATGGTTTGCTGATAGCGAGCCATTGCTGATAAGCACCCAATTAAAGTTTAGTTTTTTCTTGTTTCTTTGCTGCTTCTAGGAGTTGATGTCATCTAGGAAAGATAAATGCTAGTCTGAGAGACAGATTCCCATAAAGACCACCATGAGAAGTACTTACTTTGCCTAGGAGCATCTCATGGCTATACAAACTGTTATATTTGTCAGGCATTTGTACCAAAGACTCTGCATGGTAGACTTTTTTCCATATCCTTGTATCTAGAGAATCAATGCCTTAATCTTCTCATGAAAGATACAATGGAGGGAAATTCCCACCCCAAGTGTCAGCTGTTAGGGAAGAAGAACGTGAAAAAAATAAGACTGGAATCTTCCTCTGTCCAGCCTCTGCCAGATGTTTCTCTCAAGGTCAGTGAGAACCCTCGAGGCTCACTTAGCTTTGTTGTCAGATTCCTCTGCTGCGACCAGGTTGGAAGCCAGGAAAGATCTGGCTTGCAACACATCCGATGAGGCTTTGCAGGGGTATGTTTTGAATGTTCAGGGGGAACCATGGTTGATTATTTCGAAGGGGATTATAGGTGTTCTGCATATTCTAGTTAGGAAAGAATATCCTAGAACTGTTATTGTATGCCATCCTGGTTCAGAGCCTTCTAGGTTTTATAGGGTGGACATTCCTTTAAAGAACAAACAAAAAACTAAACATGTTTCTTTTGCTCTAGGGATCCACAGAGTGAGTGGCATGCCTTTACTAAGGGGTTGTTTAATGTTTTGATGGCATTAAAACCTCCTCGGGTAGTTTCTGTTCTTGCTCCCACTTGGTCTTCTTCTCCCGTTAAAAGGCCCAGGGAACAGAATTCTTCTGAGGAAGAGTTTGATTCTGATGAGGAATTCCTGGCTTACTTTACTCAAATTCCTTTTCCTTTGAACTGTGGGCCTGAGAAGGAGGAGTCTAATAGTCTTGATACTCCTTTTGAAGAAATTTCCTTTGTGGACACAGTCTCTAGGATAATGGAATCTTTAAACGGGACTGTGCTCAGGTTTCTGACATTCATAAGAGGTATTGTGAATTGTTGCAGATGTAATTTCCTAAACTTCTGCTATTCCTTCTGTTTTGGCTGCTTTGTTGGATGATTTTTCCAATGCTTCCAAAGCTCCTGCTTCTTTGTCCCCTTTTCCTAGAAGCCTGATAGGTTTTATAGGGTGCCTGAGGATTGGAACTTTTTGTATATATGTCCTGTTGCTGACCCCTCAGTAGTTTCTGCAGCCTCTGAGAAGTCCTCTCAGTTGCTTCCTTCAAACAAGTTACTGACTTCTGATAAAGACAGTAAAACCATGGAAAGGATAGGTAAGAAGGTTTATACCTCAGCTACTCTGGCCTTTAGGGCTATTAATTATCAGACCCATATGTCCAGGTATGTGTTGACTCTTCTTTCTCAGGCCTGTCAGCTTATTTTTGATCTTCCAGACTCTAAGGGTAAAACTTCTGCTATTTCCTTGCTAGGGACTTCCTCTCAAGTGGTTCATCATTCTATCAAATGTAGTTATAATGCAGCATAAGCCTCTTCTAGGGTTGCTGATCTTGGTTCAGTGATGAGGAGGTATTCTTGGCTTAGGCTTCAACCTTTACAAGATGATATTAGGGCTAAGTTGATGGATACTCCTCTTAATAATAAACATTTGTTTGGGGAATTAGCTGCTGGTCTGTTTAAGTCTGTTCAGGATAAGGGGAAGGCCTTACAGGAGCTTAAACATGTGTTTATCTCTCCTGTGTCTAAATTTCAGAGAAATTCCTCTAATAAGCCAGCCTTTGTTCAGAGGCAACCTCTCCCTCCTACTAAGGGCAAAAAGAGTGGCAAGTGGGCTCCTCCTTCTAAGGTCACTCAGACTTCAGGAATTCAGAAGTCTTTCTTTCCTGATAAACCATCTGCTGTATGACTATCCATCTCTTCCAGCCTCATTCCTCTTTCTCTTTGCCTTTTTTTTTCTCTTCCTATTTGGCTTCAGATTACTCAGAATTCTTGGTTTCTGTCCATTATTCTCCAAGGGTATTTCATGGTGTGAAAATCCCGTCTCTATTTTATGGTCATTCCTCAACCTCCTTGGGAAGAACTTCTTTTTTCCCAGAGGTTCTGTGAGACCTTTTGACTCAGGTACTATTCAAGAGGTGCCTGTATCCCAAAGATGGAAGGGGTTTTACTCAAGAATGTTTCTAGTGCCCAGAAAAGAGTATTTTTTGGAGAACAGTTCTAGACTTCTCTCATCTAAACACTTTTCTGAAGGTGCCCTCCTTTTGAATGTTGTCCTATCAGACTCTCTTTTCTCACTTGCTCCCTCAGGCCTATATGGTGTCTATGGATCTCAAGGATGCTTATCTCCATATTCTGATGCATCCACTTTTCAGGAATTTTTTGCATTTCTCTGTTGCTTCCTGGCATTTTCAGTTCTCTGCTCTGCCTTTTGGACTTTCTACTGCTCCAAAGGTATTAACCAAATGCCTCGCTCATGTGATTGCTTTTTTTCAGGCATCAGGGGATCCAAATATTTCCGTACTTGGACAATTTGCTAATTCGGGTATCTTCTCTAGAGGTCCTGTTGCAAAATCTTTATTTTGCTATTTCCCTTCTTCTGAGTCTAGGGTTCACAATAAACTTCAAAAAGTCCACTCTGACTCCTTCTCAGGATATTGTCTTTCTGGGTTGCAGGATTCAGATGGTGCCTATGTTGGTATCACTGCCTCCTCTAAAGGCCTTGACTCTCATTTCCTTCTGTCAAAGTCTTCTTCCTCTGTACTCTATTACAGCCATGGAGTTTCTGAGAGCTCTACTATTACAATGCTCTCTCTGGCCAAACTCCACATGAGAAAGTTCCAGTGGTTTCTGAAGTCAGTGTGGCTTCAACATGCACACCCTCTGGATTTTGTAGTTCCTTCTTCTTCCTTGTCTGAAGAAGGAATTTCACTGGTGGATTCAGCAGTTGTCTCTAAATCCAGGCCTCCCTTTTCATCCTCTCTTCCCTCTGGGGAACTGTTCAGAGATGCTTCAGATGTGAGATGGGGGGCATATTTTGGCTCCCTAAAGAAACACAGGGTGTGGTCGCCTCTTCAACAGAAGGAAAACAGCAGTGTCAAAGAGATGAGAGCTCTTATGTTGGTTCCTCAGGCTTTTCATCCTTTTTTGTCTCCAGGGCATCTCAAGGTATTTACAGACAATAAACAGGGAGGAAAAAAATCTTACCTTCTTTGCCTGATGACATTCCTGGTTTGGGATCTTGCTGTCAAGTATCAAGTGACTCTTCAGGCAGTTTACATTACTTCAGGTCAAACATTGTGGCAGACAATCGAAGTAGGTCCTTAACTCACTCCAATGAATGGATGCTTCACAGGGATGTGTTTCTGGACATTGTCCACCAGTGGGATTCTCCTGAAATAGATCTATTTGCCTCCCCTTTGCACAGAAAACTTCCTCTATTTTGTGCCAGAGTCTCAGGTCCTCTGGTGTGGAAGGTGGGCAACCTCTCTTTTTCTTAGTAGGGGATATTTCTTTATGCATTCCCTCACCTTCCTCTCATTCCAAAAATTCTGTTCAAAATTCAACAGGATGCTCCCAAAATTAGGCCATAACAGCTTTGGTTCCCTCTTCTGCATTTAGCCAAGGGCAATCATCACATGTTACCTCACAGGGTGGATCTGCTCACACAAGACAAGGGATCTCTCATCCATCCCTACTTGTCCACTCTTCACCTAGCACTGTGGATGATAGGATTTTGATTCCACACAGACACCTTTTTTCTGAGGACATGGTGAGGGTCCTGTAGGAAGCCAGGAAGCCCACTACTAGGAAATACTAGTTATCCAAATAGAAGAGGTTTTCTGTTTGGTGCCTTTCTCATAATTTGGACCTATTTACTGTGGATGTTCTTTTGGTTTTCTCTTATTTGTGTGATTTGCTCAATGCAGGTTTGGTTTATTATTCTATTAAGGGCCACGTATCAGCCATCTCTGCTTGTCTGCCTTTATCTCCTCCTTTAGCTTTGAGACTTAAGGCTAAACAACTCCTTAAAGGCATCTCTCATATGAGACCTCCCTGGAAGCCTGTTTCTTCTCCCAGGATTCTTAATGTTGTTTTGGAGAAGTTAACTCAGGCTCCCTTTAAGCCTATTGCTTCAGCTTCCTTGCAACATTGTTCTTGGAAGACAGTTCTTTCATTGGCTTTTACTTCTGCCAGATGGGTGTCTGAACTTCAAGCCCTTATGGATTTCTCTCCTTTTTTTTTTTCTTAAGGACAGGCTGTCACTGTACACTCATCCTTTTTTATGCCTAAGATGGCTAATGACTTGTCACTTAACCAGTGTATTAATTTGCCTACTTCTTTCACCTCTCCGCATTCTGCCAGTGAGAGGGTTCAACATATTTTAGACGTGCATAGACACCTCAGATTTTAATTGGATAAGAGTAAGGGTATTAGAAAATCTGATCAGGTGCGTGTTTCTTTTCATCCTAGATCCTTAGAATTAGCTGCATCCAAGCAAACTACGTCTTCTTGGATTTTAATGGCTATTTCTTTTTGCTACATTTTTCATGGGAAGAGCCTTCCTTCTTCTGTAAAGGCACATTCTGCTAGAGATGGGTCTTCTCCTGGTGCTTTTTTCAAGGGGTCGGACACTAATTCTATTTTTGAAACAGCTACTTGGACTTCTGTGCCTACTTTTAACAAGCACTACAAGTTGGATGGAATCTGCAGCGTTAGAGCTGATTTTGCTAGAGCCATTCTTTATGACTTTAGAGGGATCTGCTTCTCCTTCCTCCTCCCAAGTTTCTTCTTGAGCTTTGGCACTCTCCCATATGTAAAGAATACTGCAACAGTGAATGGAAGAACAGAGTACAGTTGTGTAAAATCTTACCATAGCAGTAGATATCCTTTCCGACACTGTTGCAATATTCACTCCCTCTCGCTCCACCCCCCCCCCCAGTCCTTTTTCATTCCTGGATGCACTAGTTACCTCCTGGAGTTCTTTACACTGGTGTTCCTACTGGGGCAATCAATTCTGAGGATGGTACATTCAGACATCACCTTTATGCCCTATGCTATGGGAGGAGCATACATGTGATGGTCAGTGTACCTTAAAGCAACAGTAGGCTTTGGTATACTGGCCGGATGCCAGGCTACCCACAGGAGGGAATCCCATATGTAAAGAATACTATAACACTGAAGGAAAGGACATTTACTGTTATGGTAAGATTTTACAAGACTGTCTTTATTTGTAAAAAGCAGTAGTAACATAGTGGATGTCTTCACATGTTAGTTGACACAGATCTTGAGTCGTGTGCAATATAAACAGTGCTCATATTAACTGAGCTGCGTCCACATTTACCTATTTATTTATTTATTTATTTATCCATGCATACTTTATTCATCAAGTTGGTCCCACTAAGCTGCTGAATATTCTTTAGGGGAGACATGAAGTGGTATTTATATACACTACTAGTGAAATTTGACCAGGGAATTGCGGAAACTTCTATTCTTTTTTATAGCTGTCAATGAATCTTTTACATCCACCTGAGCTACCACCAACTCAGGCAGATGACACCTTGGAGGATAGCACATTTAGGAGTGCAGCACCTCCTAATGCTGCACTGGAGTGTCTGCAATCTGAAAATTAATTCAGTCTTCTGGAGAGGGAATATAACCTACAACCGTTTTATATTTCCTAAATAAGCTTGTACTCTGCTACAATACACAATGACTGATATGTATGTCAAAAATATATACATACTGTCTGTGAATGCATGCATATTTGTATGTATATGTATGTATAATAAGGCACAGAGATCAGCACCTGTCTTTGTATATACTGTGACAATAAACTTTAACAAGATCCATAAAATGGATGCAAGTCCACTACTAATAATATGAAAGAGCAGTACTTGTAGCAGTTATGGCATGGCATTAACAACAACCATGTATAAATTTCTCAACCTCTACTTTCAAGAAACCTGGACAAAGCCAAAAATAATAGGAAGGAAAGGCCCAAAATCTGGGGTCAATTTTAAATATTGCTCTCATAAGCTCAGAAAGTAATTAGAATTACAGGATTCCATTAACAGGCATTTTTTTTAAAAGGACAAGAAGTCTGAAAGTCAAATGCATGTCATTATTTAGTGATTTAAAAATGCCATTATTTGCCTGAAAACATAAATTTTATGAGGCATAGAACAAAATATGAAGCAAAAACCTGGACATTTTGTGAAAATATGGAAAACTGAGCAGTATAATCATATTACATTATGCACAAAAATGGAGAATGAATTTGATCAAACTATGTGACACCTTTATATGTGACATACCTTGTATATTTTTTTTAATAACAGTACATCATGTATTGAGTAATCAGCCATATCATGATATGCATGGTATGACAGTATCTCATAAAAAAATTAATTTACCAGGAGGTATGCATCTAATTACATAAAATTCATCATAGTGACCATTTATCCATCAACTCCTAACATCTGGAAGGTAAAAAAAAACACTGCCACATATCATTGTGTTACAGATAGACATGTCCAGCAGCGATAGCATTCCACGTGTAGGAAAGTAATAACTTCACAGCCTGTATTTTAAAGCACTTTATAACACTAACTGCATTACTGCATGTATTGCACAAATCACCATAGGAAAAACACTCAACGCAAAACATGAAGGGCATTTGCACACATACACACACACACACACACACACACACACACACACACACACACACACACACACACACACACTCACACACACACACAGAGTTTTTCTGACATGGATTCTTGACATGAACTATACATATGCGGACTCACATTCTACTGTGTATAGCAAGAAACAGACATTGCCTTTACTACACTTACTGTACATACTAATGTGCAATACTATGTTTTGCAGCTTAAGTGAATTGTTTGCCTGTAACTGCAGCTCATACCGAATAGCTTGTCTGTGTGACATTTGGACCCTTGGTTTAAGTTTTATTGTGATATTTTGCAGCACCTTACAGTTTATGGACATCAGATTTGATTTTAAGCTCTGTGCTGCTGAAGTATAGACAAAAAATACACCTATGTTGTACTGACAAGGTCAGAAAAAATCCAAAACATGACATGTAAATAGCCACTGAGATCTGCCTTTATTTGCCTGAATGCATCCATAAAGACGTACAACATTAAAACTTGGACATTCAAAAGCCATATTATTGAAACACACTGATATGTACACAAGGGATAATTTGCATATGTCCCATGGAATTATTGAAGGCTCCAACTTGGCTGGATCTTTCTTGCAGTTTTTTCTGGATGGTTTGTCTGTGTGATCGTATAACTCTTTGGTTTGCAATTCTTAAAAGTTGAGACTTTTGGCTGCAACAAGCAGTATGCTTACCTTGGGTGCAGAAAGTAAAGGCTATGGGTTCTATTCCCACACCAGGTAGATTGATTGCTGACACTGCAGTGCAGCATAAAGAGGGGTGCTGCATTCTTGAGGGTGTTGTCCTTTGGAACAGACATTAAACCAATACTCCATCTACTTTGAGTTTGTGGTAGTTCATGTGGATGTCAATGATTCCACAACACCTATTGAAAATAGTAGGAAAAGTTCTGATGCCCTTACCAAATTACCGTAATAGTATAAATACCACCTCAAGTCTCTCCTGGAAACAGGCTAGCAGCCTAGTGGAATTAACTGGGTGAACAAAGAATAAATAATGAATGCTACCAATTAGATAGGATGGCAATTTTGCGCCAAAATATTATACATCAAAAAGGATATGAATAAACAGTTGGGATTTTTAAATGTTTTAGTTTTAATTTAACTCAGGGAGGGGAGGGGGGCAAGACATACCAGAATTTAGCATTACTAGAAAAAGTATCCTCATTCTGAAACAGGAAATGAATGAAGCTAAGTTAGAAGAAAGGTTTTTGCCACCCTTGGTTCCAATATTCAGGCAGTTAGAAATATCCTACCAAGTCACTGGCATACTTTAACTAAAGATAGATCTATTTTCATGATATGGTACCAGAGATATTTAATGAGTTAGAGAAAGTGAACATTTCTGGACCAGTATTTAAGACATTGTAAATATTTTATTAACTATGGGTCTGATATTGTGATGCAGTTTGGTTGTGAGTCTACAAGGCCTAACATTTCATATCAGTGAGTATGTCCATGTCTTTTACAATTAGGTAATATACTATATGCAGTGATGATTTGGTTATCTTGTACTATGTGTATTAGAGGCCTTTATGTATGCTGGATTTCACATACTTAGTAAAAAAGATGGCTTTACAGCTAGGTGATATCAGTTACAAAGAGGAACAGAGTACCCAGTATCAATAGACATCAGTCCATAAGGCAACAACATATGTTTTTATGGGAGAAGACAAGATGAGGGGTGATGCTTCTTTAGAAGATAAATGTAATATATTGAACTCCAAATAAACAAAGATATATTGCTTACTTAGGTATTCTTTTTTTTCACCTGCACTGAAAAAAAAAAAAATATATATATATATATATATATATATTTATATATATATATATATATATATATATATATATATATATATATATATATATATTCTCTATTCATTTCTGAATGTGATATTTTTAATGTTTTTTCCCAAATGCATTTGAATGAATTCCATAATATTTATACATAATCCCCTGGATTCACGAATCCTCCATGTAAGACTAAATAAGTCTTACTCGGAAACTGCAGTTGAACGGTATGACATCAGCATGCCATGCATATTCATGAGGGCACGCTGACTCCACTCCAAGTCTAACACGGAGGATGCAGGAAGGCAGGGGGCATGTCTGACTGCCGAGCAGTCCTAAGGTCCACGCCCCTGCAAGTGTCTGAATTGTGAAATGTCAACACACATGAGTGAGTCCGCTCAAATGTCTACATACCCAACACTACACTCCCTCACATTGTAAACCCCCAGTAGAGTTATAAAATGTAAAACTTTTATTATTTGTTTTTTATAATTCCCGATATAGCTGCCCGTATTTGCACGTGTTTGTGCGGGTGTGCCCATAGCTTAGCTGCAGTTAGCAATGCGACATTGAAGAGCATAATAAGAAATGTTTATGCAAATCAATCCAAATAGCAATAGCGTAGTGGTAGAGCCTTCGCACAAAGAGGAGGCGTTCGAGACCCACCACTCCCCTTTCTATTTTATGTTTTAAATTAGGATATGAAATAATTCCTGACATATATGAATAAAATTTAACTAAAAAGCATTGAAATGGCCTATGTATCAGTGAACAAAATGTATATATAGAAATATAAGAAGGATCTTGACATATAAATGCCCGTAGCTAAGCAGCGCTTTACCCAGTGCAATAAAGTTACCCATAGCTAAGCAGCGCTTTACCCAGCATAATAAAGTTGCCCATAACTAAACAGCGCTTTATCCAGTGCAATAAAGTTGCCCATAGCTAAGCAGTGCTTTACCCAGCGCAATAAGTTTGTGCAGAGCTGTGCACCGTGCTAACCAGCGCACCGTAGGGCAATGTGGAGCAACGTGGAGCAATGTAGAGCAAAGTTGCCTAAACACAGCCACACCCCTTAGCCTGTTTGAACAGTAGTAAAATAAAAAGCAATGACAAGGTTCGAACCCGGGACACTGTGCACTATAATCAAAGTACTGAACCACTAAGCCATGACAACTTAGGATAAGCATCCACTGTTAACATACATATACTTATAAATGATAGATTAACCTTTGATAAGCAGGTCTGCAGTCAGCCGAGAATTTTCAAAAACGGCCAATCACAAAAAAGTGCGGGAAATGCGGCATATTTAAGCTCCATAGGTGGGAATACTCGCCATAACTGATAGTAGCTCCCATCTACAGTTAGAATGGCTGGTGCTGGGCAGGGTACTCGCTGTCGAGTGCAACGCTGGGGCATCGAGGAGTCAAAATACATGGTTTGGCTCCTTGTCCACCGTCATGAGTCTAGACTCCTGCAGGGCCAGTTCCAAGGGACGGAGTACAAAGCAGAGGCTTGAATCCGGTTAGCTCATGAGCTCACCAGTGCCACAGGTGTCCCTTGAATTGGTGAGCAGGTCCGTCACCACCATGCAGACCTGAAGAGACAGAAGCAGGACCTACTGAACCAATGGATACAGGAGGCCCATCACATGCAAGATGCCCCACTACTGAGTAGGTAGCCATGGAATGCAGTATGTAAGACATGCTAATATAGTCTATATAATGGATAGGTATGTCTCAATATCCCTTCATTTACTTCACTGCTGCAGGTGTCTGTGCTGCAAATCAGCAAGCCTATGCAGATAGGCTGCTAAGGCTGCGCCACCAGACAGATTAGTAATTATTCTGCATGTATTGCTATATAAAATATGTGAGAGAGCCTGAAAAAAGTGTTGTAGCCCAATAATACAGCCATAACATGCCCTGAATAATTTCTCTGCATGTACTGTTATATAAAATATGTCAGAGAGACAGAAATAGAGTGTAGTAATCCATTAATAAAGGTAAAATAAGTCTGGAATACTATCTCTGCATGTACTGTCATTTAAAATAAGTGAGAGAGCCTGAAAAAAGTGTTGTAACCTATTAATAAAGGTATAATATGTCTTGAATAAGTATTCCGTATGCACTGTAATATCAAATAAAGGAGAGAGCCTGTAGGAAAGTGTATAATGTAATTAATAAAGGTATAATACTTGGAGTGTGTCTGTGTCACTTACTTTGAAATGTTGTTGTACCCTTGCATTAAATAAATAGTACTGTTGTATTAAGTGCTGTCAACCCACAGTTGGGCAGTCCCATATAAAGTGGATGAAGGAAGTGCCAGTAGCAGTGAAGCATATATACAGTCCTCAACAGTCGGTAAATGACTGGCATGCATAGGTAAATCTGGCACAGGAGTAGCTTGTCAATGTTTTCCCCAGAAATGTGAGTGTGCTACATGAAATGTAGGGTTCTGTAGAAATTTAACTGAAAATGTCAGGTGAACACATCCAGATATGTAGATACATAAATATAAATAAAAAATATAACTATGTAGCAATAACATCTGCATCTTGGACAGTTAGTATGTGAGATATAGGTCAGGTATATAATGAACTAGCCAAACCTATTACACAACCTAATGCATGTTGCCTAGTGTAATAATACATGTAGGGGATATACACCTGCAGTCAATAGGAATGTAGTGTAGAGTAAAAGTACTTATAAGATGTTAATGGAGGTTTCTTTTTACACCCTACTCTATGTGCATAAACAATGCAATTCCACACCTCAATGGGTATGTCTAATCTCAAAACATTTATTGGGACATATGTCCGATTGTTCTATAAATATCTGCATTTACTTTGATGCATGTGCCCTGTTCAAACACCACAATCTTGGTGGCCTGTTGCCACTAATCATCCCTGCATGCTGATGTATTGTCCACTGTCGTTCAATATATGCATTTGTTATGCTTGCTGTTCAACTGTTGGAACCCTGGTGTGTTGGGTTAATGGGAATATTACTGCATGCTGTTACAACTAATTTGGAATGCTGTTGTCTATGTTGTAATTAAAAACACCTAATCACAGAATGTATGGGAAGGCTGGTCCCAGCAGACTCACCTGTCCCGCCTCAGCTGGCGATTGCACCTGGCACCAGCAGGTCCAGTGCCCAGCCCTGGCTACCCTCCTCCATTGGTCCTGTGCCACCTTCGGGTGGAAGCACTGCTGGGGATGGAGCTCGTCCCCCCCCGGCAAGCGTGGGTGGAGAAGGGCCACCTGTCACCCTCCAAAGGGTCCAGGTTGTGGTGCATAGGGAGATCCAGCGTTTAGTCGCTGATCCCCTACGCCACCTCGAGGCGAGAGTGGCGCTACTCACAGGTGAGTCTTCCCCTCCTACGCAGCCCCCAGCACAGCCACCCTCGGGGCTGTGAAGGTGCAGTGGTGACTGCCCATGGATGGGGATCTCAGTCCCACTGTTACTGTCTGTGGGCTCATGGGCTTGCAATTTCCAATCATCCGTCCCCATCAATTGTGTTCACCCACCCCATGTGTCATACTCCACCCCTGTATGCATCTTGTTTGTCTTGTCTGTTTACCTTCCCAACCTACCTCCCCAAATATACCTACTTCCTCTACCTCACATTCCACTCTCACCTGAAAAAAAAAAAAAAAAAGGTCAGTCTGTTCCCACAAAAAAATTACGCCCTCTACATAGCTGCCCATTTAGCACACATGTCTGCTGGACATGTAAACTGATAATTATAACTGGCAGTACAACATACTTTGTTGTCCTCACCCCTCTCTCAGGGGTGGAAGGTTTCAAATTTCACACCAAATTTGTAACATATGCACAGCTGTTGCTGGGAAAGAAATGGGCAGCTATGGACCTTCCCTACACCCATCCTGCACATTCTGAGCTGGTTTCCCCACTGTCTTTCCCTCTTTGTGCCCCCTTTTTCACCACTTTCCTATCTCCTCATTTTCTTTTCTTTCAAAGAAGGGAGTAAGCACTTTTAAGCAGTAGTTAGCAGATTTGAGCGAGTGTGCGCATGTGTGCGCTAAGCTTAGCATCGCTAAGCATTGTGCAAAGTCACGCAAACCCGCTTACAACTGCTTAAAAGTGCCTTAATCAATCTGTATGTCAGGGTCCTTGTCCTGCTCAGCAGCAAAATAAAACACCTCTTTCATTCTCAAACCCCAGACCTTGGACACACTTGACTGCATGAAGTACCAATAAGCCACAGCAGATATACAATAACTTGGTGCTGAAATAAATATATCATGCAATACAATGAGCGAATGTAAAGGAAAAATAGGAAGGCCATAACACAAAGCTTGTTCTGTGGATCTTTACCAGCAATTGTTGTGGAATTGCATTACATGACTGTGATAAGAGAAGCAGCCATTCTAGCAGCAAATAATGTTATAGAGGCACTTTACAACCCCCACACAGTATCATAGCAGGACAAACACTGGCATATCTGATTAGGGCAGAGGCCATACTTCCTAACTGTGACTACTTTTTAGGGATGTCCCTGATTGTGAAACATATTTTAGCGGTGCCCCTCTGAATCCCTCTGAAAAGTACTGATGTTAGATAGAGAGGTGGTGTATTACACAATGAATAATCACAATAATAACAGTAGACACCGCTTGTACTTCATAAAAGAAGTACTAATCCATATGCACTGCTTCAGTCAAGTCTACACTTACTGTCTCTATTAGTTGGAAGCTGTACCTCGCTTTTAACTATGTATCCCTGACTCCAAGCAAATATGTATCTGAGTGTTTCATAGGCCTGGCAGAGGCACAAACACACAGGCATATCAGCTTATCTGCTGTTACACATGCTGCAAATAGCTTTGTGAGGACTTCCACAAGCATACCCTTATGTAGGAGTACAACACAGAAATACCAAAGGATGTAGCCATGTACTGGTAGCAACTGACTGTAACAATGCCATTGTACCAGTGCTGAAAACACCTGTGGGTTGCAGAGACAAAGAATAACAAGCCAACATCTGGCTACCATTGGATAGGTTCACAGTTGGGAGCTATGCAGACAGACCACCTGCCTTGATAAATTAACAGGTACACATCAATCCTTTAAGTCCAGTAAGATAACACTCACACAATAAGCCGTAATGCTCTCTGTATGTCTGCATCCCCCCCTAAATTTTAAATATACGTGTGTGTTTAGGGTCAACCGAGGATGTAGGTAGGCATACTCAGTAGTGGAATTGTCCAGTTTACCTGAGTATCCTGTGCTAATGTCAACAATAAAAATACACAAACCCTGCAGAAGTGAGTACATCAATATGCACAGTATAACAGTTCACAAACAGTTCATGTGTCAGAAGAATACTTCTCAGTAACTACTTTTGTATGGCAGTTAATTACATAAGTAGAAAAGAAACTACATATTCACATATATATTGTGTAAGCATTTGTAGGCGTGAGTTAAACTCTACACTGATAGCTCTGCACTGGAAGTGGCAACAGTCAGGTCTGAGTACAACATATACATCACTGTCTATACCTCTAGCTTCAGATATAAGAAGTATAGCAACCTTCTGACTTAAACAACAGTGTCCACAGCAAACAAAAATGTGCCCCACTCTGGAAATCTGAAAGGGCTATGCCTACAAAACTTAGCAATTTATAGCATTAGGTTTCTATGACAGTGAGTACTGCAATTACAGCACAGCAGGCTGTATGCATTTACCAAATGCTGGGCACCAATTGGTGCAGAGGTCATCACATGCACATGTGCAGATACCTATAAAAGCAGACTGTGCTTGCTATCCCCACATGCAATCATTACATTGCACGTGTTAAAGCATCACTGAACTTAGGGAGGAGTAAAAAATAATTATTACTTAATAACACAAAAGTTTAATTAAGTAACAAGACTTGAGTGAATTACCAACCAAATATATTAATTAAGTAAAAAAAAAAACTTAATTAATAACCAAAAGAAATTAAGTAACAGCAATCTTTACTTAAGTAACACCAAAAAAAAAAAAAATTGTCAAAACATTCACAGACGGACCTGAAGGTGACAAACAGGTATGTAACAGATATGTGATTACCGGCAAGTAGTAGATGTTTATGAAGAGTACTGTAAATACTTAGAAACATGCATATGTGGCAGCAGTAGATATGTATGCACTGATGCCATGCATGACTACTGCCATGGACAAATTAGTGTGTAGCTGTGTGCAGTGGGACATAACTGTGACATATGAAGCTCAGCATTTAATGTCAAATATCCGATCATGTCATCTATGTTCCCTACAGTACTGTGTATAATGGCTGTCTGGGGGAGTAGTGCAAACAGCTATATAAATCTGGATGTGACAGAGTAACACATGCATGATAGTCATATAATGTGTAGCTTAGCATTGGCAACTTCTGTACTAGGCTAGTATAGTAATGTAGCATTAGCAGCTATAAATACTCCCTGTAATATTACTGTTATGCACACATGTGACAACTGTTCATGTTGTAGCAAGGCCCAACAGGTCACCCGTGAGGTCTACGGATGTACAACAGTGTGTACCTTGTGTGTGTATGGCACACACATATGTAGAAATATTTATGTGTCAGATATATTAGCATCTTAACATGTGCATAGAGCAAGGTACATACTGCAACTGTTTGTCAAGGGTGGACATATATATGTTGGTGAAGGTTGTTATGTGCACATTTTCATGTAGGTTGTAGTGTGTGGCAAATAATACAGTGCTGGTATATGACATGTGGTGTTTAAACGCTGTGGGTATGATTTGCTAAGTTTATAGTCTTCCAGACAGGGAGTCCTGCTAAAGATACATGGCCTGAGAATACCCTCAATGCATTCTGCACAAGACTGTGTAAAATAATTACATAACTGTATCTCTCTCAACCCTTGCATAATTGATATTCCCACCATGAAAGGTGGACTGTATATGTGCCTACATATAAATCTATATGTACACCAATGGAAGTTTATATGTATGCTCAAGCTCAATTTGTAAATGTATTGCCATCACTTTTGTTAAAAAGCCTTTACCCATGAACTATCACATAGGTGGTAGTCTACTCAATACCAAAAGTGTGATAAGAGACCATGGGACACAGGTAGACAGTAGTGTCCCTTTTGATAATCACAGTGCCACACTAGTCATGTAAACTGTGTACGGTCCACATGTCATCACAAAAGGTGTGTCATCCATGGAATAAGAGGTCAGTGTTCCACTCTACTCATCAGTCATAAAACCCATCATAGAGCACAATGGCCCTTTTGGTATGTACCTCAGAAGACATCTACAGCAACTGTAGATGCCAGGCACAAACACCACAAAGACTATAACCAGACTCAAACAGATGCCCTCTACAGACTGTCTTCCAAAACCACAGCTACACTGTGTCACATACCGCCTACCCAGAGCCAACCTCTGCCTAACGTACGAAGCTATGACAAACCTACAGGTGTTGGACATGCTCCATGTAAACAGATCAAAATCCCTACAAGCAACACACTGTACTGACCTAAACCTTGCAATGTCAAAAGGCAGAACATGCTGGAGTGGTACATTCTCATCTCAGACACATACCATACTCTGGAACTAACTACCTAGAAATAGCCAGGAAAGGTCCTCATTAGCAGTCTTCATGAATAATCATGATTGATGGATGTGAGAAAGGAAATACAACCCGGGAATCACCTCTGCGGCTCTGCATGACAGGGGCACACAAACTTAAATTACATGGGTGTTGAAGGGCAGGGTATCGTATGGCTAGGCTTCTATAGGCCCTACACCTAATAGCCTATGAGCTACCTAGGACCCGATACACACACGCATGTACATGTTGCATTAATTGCTATGTGAGATTGACTGAGTGTGATGGTGAATGTGTAGGTGAATGTGTCAATGTTGTGTATATGTGTGATAACCTATTGGGAAACTGTTTATATCATGGTATGTAATGTTCTAGCTCTGATCCCCACAAAAGATATGTATGCTATTGCTAGGCAGGAAAAGCAGTATGGTATATGGTGTGACATAGTCCCATGGTGTTGACTGGAGTGTGCCATTGTAGGCTAAAGCAGTACGTGTATGCTTATTGATTGATAACACTAGTGAATACAAATCCTGTATGAATTGTAGTACTACCTGAAGCTGTAGGCCTAAACAGCACAGTATGGTGTATATTCGCATTGCTTGGAAACACTCTTTTGTTTGTTGTTTGTTACCTGTAGTCCACACACATTACATACCTCAGGCATAAGGTTTTGTAAGTGCTGACACACAGTACTGTATGGTACACAGGTAAAGCTCATCTGGGTTGCCATACCTTTGTGTCTTGTAGGTATGTCTGATGTGTGTGTGGGTATGCCTCTAACATGGCCTCAGTCGTATGTGTGCTACAGGATATAAGTGCATATCTAGCAACATGTATAGTATAGTACAGCAGTATGCCACCTATATTGATGAATGTGCACATATGTTACTTAGGGGTTTGCTATCAACAAGAAGTGTGGTGTACTGGTAGTACTGTAACTGTACTTTACAATCATTTCAATGGATAACATATTTCTGTATGCATTAGCTTCATATATACCTCCTGTGGCTAGATGGCGCATTGTGTCACATACAGTGTGTCATGTGCTGTTGTAGAGTCTTACATACTGGTTTCTCTTTGTTGCTGTGCAGAACATGGGTTGATATATAGAACGTGCCAGGCACTGTCAGGCAGTTGTGGGCTGAGCACTGATGTGTGGTATTAAAAGTGTGTATCTACTGACAGCCAGTAGGTTGCTATATATGGCATTTCATTGATATCTGTACTTTAGAATGTTGTGTGCTACATGACTTGCTCACAATAATTGTTTTATTGTCTTCCAGGGACATGTCTCATCATCGCAACCCTGCGTATTCCCCTGAAGAGGAGGAAATAATTATATCCACCCTATTACAACATCACACCCTGCTGTTCTCCAGAACCAGCCAGGACCAGCATGAGCGCACTGCACTGTGGCAAGATGTTGTCCGTCGGGTTAATAACGTAGACATGCATAACCGGACTTATGAGTAGGTATGCCATCGCTGCAGTGATTTAATCAGACATGTCTGGCAGCATGCCTCCGATGTCCGCAGACAACAGTTTGCCACAGGTGGTGGTGCAGCATCACATCCACCCCTCACCAGAGTGGAAGAGCTGCTCCTCAGAGTGGTGGCTCCTGGACAACCACTACAACAGACATGTGTCATTATGGAGGCCGGAGTCACCAGCAAGTTGACTCGGAGCATGCAGGTAACATGCCATATCTGTAGACTACTGTTAGCTCGATTGTTAGAACATGAATATGTCAAATGTGTACTGTGTATTTGGAAGATGTGGAGCCTGGTGTTGTGCAATACTGATAATTTGGAACATAATCTGTATGCCTGTGACTGTCAACTGTTGTACTACTGTAAAATTGCAAACTCACAGCAGCAATGCCACAATTATTGACACTGACAAACTGTCTCATATCCTTGTAGGTCCCTCTGGTGTGACAGTAAGACAGCAGACCCATGCTGGTGAGTGTTCCACATTTAATATGGCAAATAACATATGCATGTCATATGTGAGTTGTAGGCCATATACACATGTAAAACACTTACACATAATGCATGCTCTGCATGTTTTCTGTGGGACTATACACATCCCAGTAACATGAGTAGCTGCCTCAAACACATGCTATACACAGAGAATCCCAAACAATTGTGGTACGCTGTAGTGGACATTGTATAGGCAGAGTCAATACACATGCACACAACATACACCACCTTGTCATACACAGTATGTGTTAATATGATACACATGGCATATTTAGACACCTGCTGTAAGGTCATACTCCAGTATCCCAAATGTCATCCACACAGCACACATACTATACCTGAGGGGTAGGGGCCTGTCATGGGGCGGTGCAAAACTCTTCAACAAACAACACATTCATGTTAGGCAATGCTCCCTATTGAACACCTTACATACCCATGTAACAACTGCCTGTGAAATGGTTAATGTAGCCACAGTGCTGCTGTTCAGGTACAGCAAGATAGTTGCCAGTGTGGCACACATTAATGGCCTTGAGTGACCACATGATGCTGCCTGATGATGGTTCATGGTACTACACTACATTCAGTTACAGTACCTACAGTACAACACATAGCATTCATTGCTATACACCTGACAGTTGTGTGCATCCAGCCATGGTGTGTATACCTGTGAGTGATGGTGCACAGGACATTGAAAAGCATTTAATACTTGCACAGCAATGTTATGTCCATGTACACATTGTGTTCCAGGGTGAAGCCAATCATTGAACAACACACATGCATCAAACACATGTATACTGTTATTAACAAGGACTCTCTACACTCACACTGCATGCTGTTGAACAACACACATCTTGCATGCTGACACGTGTGATAGGACTCTTTCACTTGTGATACTGTACTCCACCATCAACCACTAATGGGTATGTTCTGGATTGCTGTTGGTGTGTGTGTGTGTGTGTGTGTGTGTGTGTGTGTGTGTGTGTGTGTGTGTGTGTGTGTGTCTACTTTAGTGAGTAGTGTATTTGTGTTCATGTGTCCATGTGTGCATGTGTTCATATGTGCATCTGTTCATGTGTGCATGTGTGCATGTGTTCATGTTCATGTGTTCATGTGTGCATGTGTGCATGTGTTCATGTGGGCATGTGCACATGTGTGCATGTGTTCATGTGTGCATGTGTGCATGTGTTCATGTGTTCATGTGCGCATGGCTGCATGTGTGCATGTGTTCATGTGTGCATGTGTGCATGTGTGCATGAGTTCATGTGTGCATGTGTGCTAACATCATGTACAGATTGTAAAGTGTGTTTCCTGTCTCCCTCTCACAGGTGCTGAGGTTGTGTTGGTTGAGTGCAGCAGGGAACCGGAAGACACTGCCACAAATAGTGGAAATGATGAAACATGTGTTGTGGCACAGGCAGGTTTGACAGGGTCTGTTGTTGGTCCGCCAATCGACAGTACACAGCTTTCCACACTATCTATGCGCACATTCATACTGCCAATACATCCCTCATCAGCAATGGCCTTAGCTGAGGGACAGCATACAGTAGGCATTGACCAGGATAGTGTGGTATCTATGGCACATGCATCCCCTCACAGCAGCCATACCCAGATTCCTGGAATGGTACCACATAGGCAGATGTCCAGGGGTTCTCGTGGGAGCACTGCTAGTCATAATGCCCCTGGCAGATGTGCCCGCACAGGTCTTACAACCTCAGGTATGTTCCGGGCTGTAATGCAGCCACATTCACGTGTGGAACGGTACACCAGACAGGGACTGAGGGTGCATAGGGCCCATAAGACCACTATCAATGACAGTATCCATGACCTTACCAGTGCAGTGCCTCACTACACCGAGCTCATTGATAGACGTTGGGGGGAGACATTAGATGTCCTCCGCAATGTCATGTCCATGTGCCAGGACAGTGCAGGATGGCCAAGACATCGACGTGGATGTATGCCAGCAACATCATCAGCTGGCAGTCATCGCGGATGACACATAAGTCACAGCCGCTCCCGTAGTGGCAGTACCAGCCCCACCTATGTTAGAGCTGGCCTGTCAATAGACCATCATAGAAGACCACATGCACGTGGCTCTGGCCAGTCCCAGCAGGTACATAGGTCCAGTCAACATCCCTCTGCCTCTGATGATAGTAGCCAGTCTGGCTTAGTACCTGATACTGTCCGTTGCACCCCTGCCAGGCACAAGTACTGTGTCCGTGGCCAGAGATGGTGATCTTACAGCCTGGCCGGTACAGTCTGTGGCTGTCCCACAACCTCCCATATATGGCAGCCACATGGTGGAACTGTGTGCATACAGACACACACACATAATCCAAACACCTAGGGCTAACACATACACACACACATTACATCAACATTGACTCATGTTATACTGTTGTCCCTCACACACACACACACACATGCATACATGTCGATTGGATGAGTCAATGTCGGGCTCTGACAAACCAACAACACACCCTGTGCATATGATGAAACTGTGCAACCTCCTGTCATCTGTAACATTGATGCAGGAACAGGCTAACATGGTGCTGATGCACATGGTGACATTATAGCAGTGTAGTAATGTTAGCATGTTGTCAACAGTACAGTGTAATGATATACTTGTAGGTATATCTGAGCAGGCATGGTGCATTAAAGCTATGATTATCAATGTAGTATTGTTTACAACAGTGTTAATTCCAAAAATGTATTGTACGCCCATGTGCCACTTGGCTGATGTGTGTAGTTTTGGCAGCATGTGTTGGTGAGTGGACAATACGTGTGTGATGTGTGCAGTATAGATTTGCAGGTGTACATTTGTGAACATGATGGAGGTGCACTGTCTGCATGTACATGCATAGTGGACACATGGGAAGGGTGACACCCTGTATTACACAGTGTCAACACTTCATAGTTTCTATTGGTGGCCAGTATGCATTTTAATACACATATGTTTTAACTTGGGTACACATGTGTGTATGACATGGTTTGACACTATGCTGTGGGTGATACTGTTACTATCTGTCATTGGTTTGCATTCTGGTAGTTTACACAACCTCAACAGCCTGACTATAAGCAATCATTAGATGATGTCTTGACAACTGACACACAGATGTAGGAAACTCAGTAGCATTTGGATCCGTCTGGTACTATACTATACCAGTAACCAGTGGTATTGACCGCCACCCATTCCTGGGACCACTCCTGTCTGGCATATAGCCCTCTTAGGTACAAGCAAACATACTAGGGATATGTCCGTCCACATCTGGAAATGCATACAGTGGCCTACAATGCATTCTCCGAATGAGACACTTATCCTCCACAAGGGTATCATACAGACAGATACCTGTTGTCCAACCCATGCTGTAAAGCTGTAAGCCAAATATAGCATAGTCATCCACATTTGTTAAACATAGTATCCCGACAGTACCACATAGGTGGTAGCCCCAAACATGTAGAATGGGTACTGATGTGTACATACAACCAAGTGTTATGTCATCTGTCCTTTGGTATTCACATTTCCATAGGTATTCTGAAGCCCCTTGGTGTATCACATAACCAATAAGGGGTCTGTATGCATATCCACAAGGTTGTTGTACACATATAATGAATGTCCATTATTGACAGACTTTGTTGTGTTTGAACATGTCTGAAATATATCCAAGGCATGAACCCTCACTCACACTATTCTATAGAAACTGTCATGGGTGTGTGTGACACAGATGACCTAGGCCACAGATCACTACAGTGGCTGGCCTTGTCACAAACATATATATGTGACCGAAGGTCTGAGAAGCAGCAGCACAATCTGTTGTAGGTAACATATGTATTCATGTAGAAAGCAGGCTTCACACCTATGAACTATTTGAGGTCACATGTACATATATGTATTTGCCACACAGATACCTGAAGTGTGCAATGTACATACTGTT
This sequence comes from Protopterus annectens, assembly GCF_019279795.1. Classification (NCBI taxonomy): domain Eukaryota; kingdom Metazoa; phylum Chordata; order Ceratodontiformes; family Protopteridae; genus Protopterus; species Protopterus annectens. The sequence goes on along the minus strand of NC_056728.1, from coordinate 1,487,131,658 downwards.
GTTATACTGATATGTCATACAGTAGTAAAAGCTAAACTCACAACACATTGACCAACAGTATCACACACACTCACAGATTGCAGGATTCAAACCCCTACCAAACTATGTTATGATACTAGAGACATATGCATTAACACAACTCGCTATATGCTTTACTGGGAGTTTTTATTTCCACTGCTGTATTTGTAGGATGCTGACATCATCAGACTTGCCAAAGAGGAATATAACACTTTTAAGGTGTTTTCCTAGTATCCAAACAGGGCAATACTCTCAAAGGAAATCACACAGAAACATACACCCCTCCCCACATACCCACAGCAACTGCAGGATTCAAACCCCTACCTAACTATGTTCTGATACTGTAGAGATATGCATTAACATGACACGCTATATGCTTTACTGGGAGTTTTCATTTCTACTGCTATATTTGTGGGATGCTGACATCATCAGACTAGACATGGTAATGTGTGTGCAGTTAGTTTTATGCAGACCCAGGACTGAGCCATGGGGGACAGCAGGTGTTACCAGCTTGACCATGACTCCACAATTCTTACCTTGTGTGATCTATCTGTGGCCCAGTTGCCAATCCATCTGATGACAATACTTATTTATGCACAGGTTGTTGATTTTGTGGATACGACATGTGTCTGGGATGTTGGAAAAGGGCTATTCAAAGTGTATGTGGGACATGTGTAGCTCATTTCATTGATGTATGTCCTGGGTGGCTGCCTTGCAAAAAGTCTAGCAGGTTTGGGAACCATGATCTGCCCATCACCAAACCACGGTTGGTAGGGTTGTGTGTTTATAGGCTTCCAATAGCTCTGTTTCTGACTTCAATCATGATGGACTCCATGGCCTTGCATATCAGACTTCTTAGGCTTATAAGTCTATAGTTCCCATGGTCTGTTGTGCACCAACACTTGTGTAGTGTGCCATATGTTGTTGTAACCCATTCAACAGTTTCATATCCTGTAGAGAGGGTGAGGCTCAACAGACTGTTCAGGTGCAGGGTCTGTTTGTTCTGCAGTTCACTTATGACACATATAGGGAAACAATGTAATCCAATTGATGCCATGTTTTCAGCTTTGGAAGGAGTGTTTACCCATTCTACATGTGATATCTCCTGGTGTCTTATAATTCTTTTATTCTACTATTTCACTCAAGAAACTATATATTTACTGCAGCAATGCTTTGTTTTTCTACAAAATGTAACCTTAACATTTTATTATACCTGCTTAAATCTTAGTGTTTCTACAAAATGAAAAAAAAAAAAATTCCTTTGTAAATGCTTAATCTTTGTTCTGTCTTGAACCCACGAATTACCACAACTGTAAACTGCTGTAATCTTTTTTGTTTACCAATGTTTTATAGCTTTGTCTTTAACTTACAAATGATTGAAATTGTAAACTGCTGTAATCTCTTTTGCAACCTTTGTTTTGGAGCTTTTCTCCCCAGGACTCCATTGAAAACGGATTCTTATTGGCCCAATGGACTATCCTGGTAAACCAACTGCAAATAAATAAATAAAATAAATGATGATAGGGCCTTTTGTCAGTGGGAGGTGGGTATGTATGTATGGGCCTGTCTGACAGGATGTTGGCATTGTCAGTCATTTACAGTTGGCCCTGACTCAGGACATATATTAGTGTACATTGCTATTTATGACATAGCTGAAAAAAGTGTCATGGTTATGTATGGACTCCTTCACAGATAATATTTCCATGACCTGGATTGGATAGAGTTTGGAGTGCACATTGTTTATTGATGATACTGATTTTGAGTTTTTTATTTTCTTTGTTTTTCAACTTTCTATTTTTCAACTTTCTATGAACAACCTAAGTATCTGTAGTACATATTTGATTATTACAGGGTTCCAATATATTATATATGTGTCTGTTGTCATATCACTGTATGCACAAGTCAGGATTGGTGAATTGTGAGAGGTTCCTGGGTTAACACATGCAACTGCCAGATATGTGTGGCCCACTGCTGTACTCAGACATGGCCTAAGTGTGTGAGCATGCCCAGTTTGGCCTTTCAGTATGTTGTTGCCTGACATTTGCCTCATTTATTCAAGTGTGTGAGCATGCCCAGTGTGACCTTTCAGTATGTTGCTGTGTGAAGTCCACTACATTTGTTGACGTGTGTGAACACGCCCAATATTAACATTTATACTATATGTGTGTTGTAAATCAAGTTGTATTTTTACTGCAGGGCTCACCTTTGTGTCATAACTCTACAGGGTTTATGCTGTGCCTGCAGGGTTTCCATGAGACACTTTGAATAGACTTATCAACATTTCTTCATACAGACTGACGAGTGAAATACTGTCATGGTTTACTGGTTCAGTACTGTGACTATAGTGCACAGTATCCTGGGTTTGAGGACTGTTACTGCTTCATATTTTCATACTGGGCAGACCACACTGCTTAAGGAACAGTAAAGCAAATATGACCATGTTTACCTGCTTTTGCTCAGCTATGCCCAACTTTGACCAAACTTGCTCAACATTAACCAACATTGCTGAACGTTGCCCAATATTGCCCAACATTGCCCATAGTTGTGCTACTTAGTGTGTGCAATTTTGTTTACATATACTAAATATTGGTAAAAGCTGTTTAGCACTGCTTTATATTACTTAAAACATGGCAATCATGCCTCAGGTGGTGCTGCAGGGCTGCCTATGTCGGATGCACATAGTACACTCCCTATACATGTTTGAAAACAGGTAGTGTCAAGTTAGGCATCCCTTTTACTATATTTGTGAGTCAGAGAGAGGTATCATTTCCAGGGTTCCTACTGAGCAAGTGTATATGCTATGCATTGTCTCTTTGCCAAGGCCAAAGCATACTGGGCACGTCTCCTTCTGCCTACTGGGGCAGGCTCAGGTTGTTCCTCCACCGAGTCACACTCTGCCTGTGATGGCCTTGGCAATGGTGGGGGGCTGTTTGGCCCTGCCCTACGCTGCTCCTGCTGCAGCTGTTTTCGCATGATCATATTATGTAGCATAGCACATACCATGACTATTTGGGTACATGTAGTTGGTGAGTACTGCAAGGCTCCACTAGATGTGTCCAGGCACTGGAACCATGACTTGAGCAGCCCAAACACATGCTCAATTACATTTCGTGTTTGTGCGTGTGCCTCATTATGGTGTTCCTGTTCAGGTGTGTGTGCATTTCTGACGGGTGTCATCAGCCACGGTTCCAGTGCATATCCAGCTGGTACAGCTGTGTCAGATGCCAGATATGGGAATCATGGTAGCTTCCAGGGCAGCCAGCACACACATTCATTATTATGCCCTAGGCATCACACATGACCTGGCAATTGATGGAGGGGAAACCCTTGCGGTTAAAGTAGGCCCTACCCTGCTCACTAGCTGGTGCTTTGATGCGTATGTGCGTGCAGTCTATTGCACCCACTACCTCAGGGTATTCCGCTATTCACTGGAAAAGACACATATTGCTGGCCAATACCTCACGGGAATTGGGGAAATATACATGATCACCGACCGACATGTGCTGACATGGCATTCAGGAACTGGTGCAGTACCCTGGACGCTGATGCCTGTGAAATCCCCATCATATCACCAGTTGGTCTCTGGAAGGTACCTGTTGTTAGTCGTCTTAAGCCAACACATACCTTGGTTTCCACTGGGATGGGTTCCCCTCTATTGGTTCTGTGTGTAAGGCTGGGCCTGCACAGCTCAACAATTTGCTGCATGAGGTCTATGTCCACTCTATAGCGCTCCACTATCTCCAACTCATGTAGCCCCTGGTAGGTTACCCTGGGCCTGTACAGTCTTCTCTGTCTCCTCACTGTGGGTTGCTCAACAGCATTCGCATTGTCACCACCCTCAGCATGTTGCATATGTCGCCTTATAACAGCAATGGCAGCCCCTAAGATTTCTTTGTGTCAGTAAAGCTTTTTCAGTTTTCACTTCTATTAGCTTACTGCAGTGTTGCAGTGTCCCTGAGAAAAACATAGTGGAAAGTTGTTTGCTGAGTTTTAAGTGCTGGGCTGGGCTGGTGTACTGCCTGTGTAATTGCCTGATTCTGATTGTTTTCACCTGCTAGCTCTGCTAGTACTCCCTGGTTAACTTCCTAATATTTGTTGTGCTTCCTTTTCCCTTTCTGTTTCCTCAGGGGGGCAGCGCCGCACACACAAGTGCAAACACGTGCACACCAGCTCACATGCACGCACACATGCTTACACGGACTAAAACTTGCTTATTCTTGCTAAATCACACGCAAACAGGCACAAACTTGCTTACACAACTTTAAACGACCTTAGACATGCTTACGCCAGCTTAAACGCACGCACACAGGTGTACATGCGTGCACACAGTCTTACTCAGATTTAAGGGCGTGCACCCATGTGCAAACACGTTGCAAGCACTTCTACAAGAACCTTTAGTGTTATTCATGGCATACACCTTCAATTTCTTGCATTTAGCTAGGTTATCTGTTGACACACCTCTTCCAGTGATGAATAACTGACAGCAAACATATGGCACTCTGCTCCAATGAGCTTCACTTCTTTCATACATACCCCCCTCGTGATGTCACCTATCTTCTACTCTGATACTCCCCTTATCCTACTCCTACACTCCTCTGACTGTGCTCTTTTGCTATGTAAACTTGGGATTCACTATCCTTACACTCATTTGCATAGGATTGCCTACTAATGCTTGGTTACATCTCTTAGACTGAACTCCCCCCCTTAGCAACCTCTACTCGGTAGCCATGTTGTCATCGGCCTGCAATTCCCTTGCATTGTATATTATGAATTACAATAAAATCCACATTTGTGGATTTTAATTATTGGTTTTCTGGTTTTTATAGCGCAGTGCGTTTGCGCAGCGCTGCTCTATGCTTAAACATCGGCGATCAGGATAAAAAAATAATTCTTTTATTTTTATTTTGCATTGGTGAACATTGCCAATGGCCATATTATTGGCCATTGGCATGCTTCTTCAAATGGATGCATCCTGTTTTTGGAGATGTCATGGCTCCGTTTTGCTATTTGCAGAACCGTACTCAGTTGTCAACGGAGTACATTTCTGCAAATAACACTACTCTTACTCAGACAGGTTCGGGTTTCCTGGATCGCATATTTACCTCATTTGCATAGCTTTCACCTGCAATTGAGGTAATTTGCATATCCTAGCCCTGTCCATGTAAGAGTCATTTTGGGAGCTCTGTTGCACGTCTCTACCGGCTGTTCCTGGATCGCTCAGCAGACATGTTGGCTGCATGGAGTCTTACTCTAATCTTAGACTCCGTGCAAGCCTTTGTGAATCCAACCCTATGTATTGTTTGTTTTATTGTGACTATTAAACATTTTCCTCTGATAACTATAAAGTATATGTTTGAGCTTTTAAAGGAAATGACCAGTTTTTTAGTTTGAGTGTTTAACAATAAAGTAGTGTTTTGGCCAGGCATACTAAAAATGTTTTTTTGTGAAATAACAAATTTAAATTAATAAATGTTAACAAAACTAAGATCCGCACTAGCCATGGAATGAAAATCATTCCTAATTTGATGGATAAACCTAAGTCCATCAGATTATCACATATACCTTGACAATCCAGAACATCTGAACTTCATAAATTGAATTATCATATGGAGAATATGTGTAATTGGAATAAGCAATATTTATATTATTTTGAACAGATATAGTTCTATTGTAGATTAGACAGAATTCTAATACAATATAAATGTCTACTTATTGTATAAGCAATTAATATTTACATGAAAGATAGATGACAAGCAATTCAATCATAGTAAAATAATATGTATCATATATAAAACCTCAGTAAAAGATTATAACACACAGATATTTAACATAACTGCTTCTATTAACTTAAACATATACTAATCTTCTCAGCTTCAAACATACTGGTTCCTGACTACTTAAAGCAGCAGTTGTATTTAAACCCTTATACATAATAAAACAACACATATATTTTCAAAATTTATATTTACATCATTTTGAGATACAGATTTGTGAGACCTACCACATTATGTTACAGTATATACAAGTGTTTCATCATTTACAAACGGACACAACAGGGGATCAAAACAAATCAATCTTTTTAGATCACAAACCTCCACTTGCACCCTCAAATCATCAGCATAACACATATGCCAACTCTAGATCACAAAACAGAAGGGAAAGGGGACATTCCCAAATCTCATTGTTCTGTGATCTTATACATAAAACAGAAGCCTGTAAGAGTGTCCACTCTTACAGACTGCAACCATAGATAAATATAGTTCCACACACATACATACACACACACATGTGCACACACACACACACACATATGTGTTTGTGTGTGTGTGTGTGTGTGTGTGTGTGTGTGTGTGTGTGTGTGTGTGTGTGTGTGTGTGTGTGTGTGTGTGTGTGTGTGTGTGTGTGTGTGTGTGTGTGTGTGTGTGTGCTTGTGTGTGTGTGTGTGTGTGTGTAACAGTAGATGTATATGTGTGTATGTGTATAGACAGAGTAGATATAGATATAGATATAGACATAAATATAGATCTACAGAGCCAGATCATGGTCAAATGGTGCCCTAGGCAGATTATTAGATTAGGATCCCCTTCCGTAGCCATGCTAGTGTCTCATTATTCAGTTATTTCTCCTCAATTATGAGAAAACACTGTTCAAACCTGTCAGTCTTTTTAGCATTTTCTTTTATAATGATCACTGATTTGTATTTACTTTAAAACTTTTATTTCATATTTTATAGCAAAACCACTGACAGGCATTTGCTATACAAAACAAAACAGCTTCACATTGGAAACAGATTTAGCATGAGCAAAAATAAATTATTATTCCCCCTGAAAAGTACATTTTTTTTGTATTTGACAGCTCATTAGATTGCAAAAGATTTGTTGAGATTCATATTAAAATAGCATATAGCAAATTACTAATTACTGACTTATGTGAGTAATGCAGAAAATTGAAAAACAAATATGTAATGCATTTGCTATCAGCTGACATTCAGCTTAATGAAAGTGCCCACTTTTAGGGTAGCCCAAGAGCACTGAACGGTGAAGAGAGTTGGTCAGAGTCATACAGTAGACAAAGGAAAGATGAGGGAGTCAAATCATGTGCTACGGAAGCAACTCATTGACAGTACATTGTCTGGAACTTAATTCAGATTAGTAAGGCTGCTGCCCAACACAGTGCATTTCAAACCTGTGCGCATGCAAAAAGCAAGATAAATTAAACATTTATTCATAGTTATAATATTAACCTAGCCAAATAATAGACTCATTGTTAACAGTCATCAAAACAGGGAAACCAATGACTGTACCCAGAGGACATGGCCATTATGATGATTTTCCTGTCTGCTGCAATGAATTCCTTCCTTTACATCATAACTATGGCAGGATGCTGGAACCAAGTATTTAGTCACACATGCATAGACACAAACACGTACACACATACATACACACATGCACATACATATGTGCGAGTGCGTACACATGCACAAAACCATCAGTTACATCAACTTATGTGCATGCCAGATAACTGCTTGGGATCAAATGAAAAAATAAATATATAAATAATAGGCCAGAAATGTATTTCAATTCACTGCTGTCAGAATCCATTGTAACTCCCATCTGCTATTTCAAATTCTTAGTTCAAGAATCAAAGACACAAAAATTCAGGAAGATATTTTAGATATTTCTCTTATATAGTTAGAAAGTTGAGAGAAGTTAGAATAGGGGAATCTACTTCCACAAAAACAACAGTCACTAGCTGAGTCCCCCAGGGATCAGTGCTGGGGCCTCTCCTTTTTGATGTCTATTTCTTGAACTTAAGACAAACATCCTTGATTTCTGTATGATCAAGTATGAAGAAGACTGCAAACTAGACATAGGCATTTAATCCCCAAAAGACACAAATATCCTTCAAAAGAGTCTAGCACAGAGAAACAACTGGTGCCAAAGCCATGAACTAAAACTCATTATTGTGAAAAAAATGCACACTAGTTCCCTTTGTAAAGATGAAACACAAATAACAGGTAGACACCACTAAAGGAAGCCCGAAATATACAAAACAGACTTGAGTAAAATATGGATGAACCACCATAGAAGAACAAATACAGTGAGCAGTAACACTTTATTCTTACAGACAATAAAATTCTCAGGTACCAGATAAGCACTTTTGGCTTAAAGCCTTCTTCAGATCCAGCCGAAAGTGCTTGTCCGGTACCTGAAAATTTTGTCTGTCAGAATAAAGTGTTCCTGTTAGTTTTATTTGTTCTTCTGTGGTGGTTCACCCATATTTTACTCAAGTCCCTTTGTAAAGATGATAATACACCCCTAAATGTAGATCGACTGGTCAGGAATCTGGGAACATATGTTGACATTATCCTGGCCTTTGACCACCACGTTTCTGTTATGATGAGAACATCTTTTAAGGGGAATTCAGTAAAGCCTACCCAAAGTTTTTTTCAATGTGTGCATCCTGGCATGATGCATACACTGACATGAACAGTTTTAGATTGAGTAAACCCCATATAGTGGTGCACAAGCAAATGCAAACAGGGGAACTTCTGTGCAATGCAAATTTTTCTTTAAGTAGCTGAATTTCATGCAAATTTGCCAGGTGGAGTGATCCAACAAGATGTAATGCATCTGTGTAGACTCTGTATCTGTGTCAGTAGTGCAAGCAGACATTTTCTGTATACAAGAAGGGGATGAAAAAGTCCACAAATATGAGCATAATTCCCCTGAAAAGGTAAGATCACATATATAAATGTGCAAAACATACATTGTGGATCTCTGAAAACACTAGGGATTATGTGAAATGAATAAATATTTTTTATATAATTTCCGCATGTTTGCACTATGCTCCACATTGTGCAAACATGCTTAACATAAAAATGAAAAAAACAAAATTTGTAAAATAACACTTAAAATGTACTTCAGACAAATGTACTGTAAGACCTTGCTTGAGGTCTGTACAATGCATTTGTGCTGTTACCCAGCTAACATGGCTATGAGACATGTAGTTTCCAGGCTGTCAACACTAATATTAGACAAATGAGGGGGTAAATGCCTTGTATTTGTTGAATTGCTAAAAGGAGCAACCGTTTCCGCATATCCACATTGTGTAGGCTCCTACATGGTGTTTGTATTCCCACTGGATGTAGATGACATTGGGGGGTGGGTGTCATGTTACTTTTAGGATTTTTTTGTGCTCAATGCATGTGTTTGTGCAGTGTACCACTTGTTGAAAATGGCTTCAGGATAGCTTAGCGTGTTTGTGCAACCAGACCACCCACATCACAGTCATGATATAGCCAGCTATGAATGAAAATAGGATATACAACAGAAGGAAGAAACTAGTTCAGAAAAAAAAGCAAATCCAGGAAGGAAAGACATCCATGATCAGTATCAGTAAGAAACTAAGGTCCCTCATAAAATCATACAAGAAAGAAAAATAGCCAAGGATTCAAAAGATAACCACAAAGCCTTCTTTAGCAACTAGCAGATTTGCAGTGAACTAGTGCAAAATAGCACAAAATAGATTGAACCTACTGATATTGCCAACATCCTGGCAGATAGACTCAGTGCAAACTTCACCCCCCCTCTCACCCCCAAAAGGGCCCACAACAATACCAGAAAAGTGTAGTGTCCCGGAAATCACAGACACACGGGTGAAAATAGCCCTTTCAAAAGCCAAAAACACGGTGTCAATGGGGACAGATGGTGTCCCAGGCAGCATCTTGCATGAACTACAGAGCGAACTAACCCCCCACCTAAACACGCTGTTCAACCTCAGCCTCTCCACAGGTTACTTACCCATAGAATGGTGCACAGCAATGGTTATTCCACTCCACAAAGGAGGAGCCACAACTGACCCTGGTAACTATCACCCCATAAGCCTGACTATCCTGGTCTGCAAGGCTATGGAGCGCATCATCATGGAACTCATTAACAAAGACAATGGGAACCTCTAAACACTTGACTCGACCCAGTTTGGCTTTGTTAAGGGCAGATACTTCTATGTGGCCCATCTAATTACTTAAAGCAGATTATGCCTACTAAACCTGGTTGACTTCTTTGAGACAGTCACCAAGGGCATAGATGAGGGAAAGGTTGTTCAGACAGCCTACCTTGACCTCACCAAGGCTTTTGACACCATTCCCCACTCGGGTATTACAGAAAAACTCACCAGCCTGAACATAAACCCCTACGTCACGAGATGGGTTGCCAACTGGCTTACAGACAGAACTCACACGGTAAGAATAGCGGGCTCCAGGTCCAACTCTAAACCAGTCACAAGTGGTGTCCCACAAGGCTCGGTCCTGGGACCCCTACTGTTCAGCATATACTTCTCAGAAGTACAGGCAAACTCAGGAGGCTAACCAAGTTCACCGATAACTGCAAACTGGGATCCATAATTGACTCTCCAGCTGACATGGACATCCTCCAAAAGGGCCTTACTGAGACTGACACCTGGTGTCAAAGTCATGGACTCAAGCTAAATGCCAAAAAAATGCATAGTCATCCCGTTTGGTAAAAACAAAACACCCACAAATTACAACATAGATGGCAGCCCCCTTAATACAGAAGAGGTAATAAGAGATCTGGGGACCCAGGTAGATAGTAATTTCTCCTTTGACAATCATATTGCCAAAGTAGTTAGGAAATCCTTCTATGTGGTGCATCTAATTACTAAATGGTTCACATCTAGAAATAAAGAGGTTATAGTGCCCCTTTACTCATCACTCATCAGACTCATCATAGAGTGCAATGCCCCATTTGGGATGTACGTCATAAGACACTTCCAACAGCTGGAGAGACCACAAAAGTACCTCACCAAGAGGATTACTGGCCTCAAACATATGTCCTATGCAACCTGACTGCAAAAACTCTGACTGTACTCCTTGGCATATCGCTTACTCAAAGGTGATCTCTGCCTGACTTACAAAGCTATGTCCAACTCACAATTGATGGACATGCTCCACCTAAAGAAATCCAAGTCACTGCAAGCCACATGCTCTAGTGAGCTATACCTCACCACAACAATAAATAGAACATGCTGGAGGGATAGAGTCCTGTCACAGAGACTCCCCATGCTTTGGAACAAAATTCCAAACTACATTAGGCAGAGCCACTCACTAACGCTCTTCAAGAGAAACCTTGATGAGTGGATGGGTAACAGAAAATACACCCCTGGTATCTCTTCATTGGCTCTGCTTGACAGAGGATCAGTTAATTAATCAATGGGGCAGCGAAAGCTGACACACTCTGGCTAGGCTTATAAATGCCCTCTGGCAGATACCCTAGTACCTACCTATGAACCTATGAACCTATATATATTCAATTAGTAATATATAGTTTTGTATAAGCTGTGCTGCACAATGCTGCACATAGCTCCTCGTCATGGAATAAAGTAGGGCCTGTAAATCATGTCAATTGTATATTAAGCAGGTGAACTGCATCATAATTAGCCAATCCCACATGGTGGACCTAAAGCCAAACTGTATAAAATATACATGCACCCTACATTCTGATTTTACTTCAGAAGTCTGGCAATTGGAATAGAGACTTGGGAGTTTTAACTAGGATAATGCTAGGAGGCTGCTGCAGGTCTGATATATCTGTTTGTGCTAGATGCTGAAGTCAGTGCTGCTGGTGCTGCTGACAATAGGCCTAGTCCAAGAAGGACAAGTGTTTTCAGGCCCAGGGTAACCTTCCAGGAGCTACATGAGTTGGAGATTGTAGAGGGCTACAAGGTGGACAGTGGCATTTTGCAAAAACTCACTGAGCTCTGCTGCCCTCAACTCAGAGCCAGAGCAAACAGAGAGGAACCCATCCCAGTGAAGACAAAGGTATGTGCAGCCCTTAGGATACTAGCTACAGGTACATTCCAAAGACCAACTGGAGAAATGATGGGGTTGTCACAGGCATCTGCATCTAGGATACTCCACCAATTCCTGGATGCTATGCTCCCACATACCAGAGAACACATATATTCCCCCTTTCCCCTGAGGTGAGGGCCAGCAATATGCAACACTTTTACCATGTAACACAGTACCCTGAAGTACTGGATGCCATAGACTGCATTCATGTACACATCAAGGCACCACCTGGTGAGCATGGTAGAATCTATGTTAACCACAAGGGATATCACTCCATTAACTGCCAAGTTGAGTGCAATGCTGAAGGGATTATCATGAATGTGTGTGCTGGCAACCCTGGCAGTTATCACAAATTCCATATCGGGCACACATCACAGCTGTGCCAGATGTTTGCTAGGGGGGACATCACACAAGGCCATTTACTGGGAGATGCTGGCTATGCCCTGGAACCGTGGATGATGGCACCCATGAGAAATGCACACGCACGCATGGAAGAATGAAATAATGAGGCACACGCACAATCTAGGAACATCATAGAGCATGTGTCTGGGCTTCTGAAATCACAGCTCCTGTGCCTCGATTTATTTATTTTATTTATTTTACATTGGTTTACTGGGATGGGCTGACTGGTACAGTGCCCATTTTCAACAGAGGCCCAGGGAAAAAAAGCTCCAGTCTAAGCTTATATACAAATTATCACAACAAGTAATAGAAATTATAAACAAAATTGCCAAAAAAAAATGAGTGTTAACACATTTACAGGATAAAAATGTAAAAACAAAAATATATACATAGTATCAAATAGAACAAGACTTTAAACACTTGAATATAGACAAATATATGGTTGAATTTATATATATGGAGGAACATAACATTAGTTAGGAAATTAAGTAGGGAGAATCACTTAGGCAAAGTAGTGCATAGTTAGTAATACTTCCATGGTGAGAGCTGCAGCTAGAATGTAACTACTTATAAAGAAATAGTGTTGTTAGAAGGGATATGTTAACAGAGTTAGCATATACAGCCAAATTGTATAAGTAGTGCAAAGTTAATAATTAACCTGGAGTGTTACATGTGCAAAGCCAGGAATCAAAAAAAGTGTGTTTTGACAGATATTTTGAAATGATTAAGATTGCTTATGGATCTAATACTATGTGGAGGCTATTCCAATTTTTAGCAACAACGTTAGACTAAAGAGAGTTTCCTGCTGTATTGGATACTTTGGTTACTTTGAGTAAGTCTTTGTTAGATGATCAAAGAGTACAAATGTTAGAGTAGGGTTGTAGAAGATTTTTTACAGAAGGCACATTTTCAGGATTGTGCACTATTTTGTGAGCCATTATTAACTGGTTATAGTTCATAATATAAGGTAGTTCCAACCAAGAAAGATTTTTGAAGCATTGACAATGATGGGTTGAATGTGTGGAATCTGTTGCACATTTGGCAATCGTATTATAACATGATTCTAATTTACTTCTTGAGGTCGGTAAGTATGGGGGATACATATAAGAGTGAGGAGAGAAGGTGGGTCCTAGCTATGGCTATTCTTGGAACGTCTGTTAAGAATTTTTTCTTTCTATATATTATTCCCATTTTCTTCTGAACCTTTTTGATTGTGTTAGAAATGTGTATGTCAAATTTTAGTCTGTTGTCAATTATGACACCTAATAGTTTTGTTTGAGAATCTAGGAAAATCCTAGTATTACTGGCAGTGATATAAAAGTTAGCTGGGAGGTTAGTAGGTTTAGATGGATGAAAGATCATAAGTCTAGTTTTATTAGGGTTGAGAATGAATTGTGAGTTTGCTAGACACGTTTCAATATCGGAGAAGGTTTTTTGTGTCACTGTAAGAAGTTGAGTTATTGTGAATGCTGCACATATGAGGGTTGAATCATCTGAGTATTGTATGATAGATGCTTGACAGGAGGCAGTATTAAGATAATGTATGAATATGCTGAAGAGGAGGGGCCCTAGGATTGAACCCTGAGGGACTCCAAGTATAACAAGAAGGAGTGGGGATAGATCTTGCTTCCATTTCACAGCTTGCTGGTGGCTAGTCAGATAACTTTGAAATCAGTTAACAGCATCAGGGTTGATATTAAGACATTTCAGAGTGGACGGTAACTTAGGATGGGAAACTGTATTGAATGCTTTAGACATGTCCAAAAAGACTGAAGACACTATTTTGCCATCATCTCTGAATTTATTAATAGTATTAGTGAAATTTAGAAGAGCTGTAGTAGTGCTATGGTGTGGTCGGTATCCATGCTCCATCGATATATCTGATGGGCCCCCTGTAGTATACACCAGTCACATGTGAACAGATATTCACAGTATGTGCTATGCTACACAGTTTGATCCTGTGGAAGCAGCTGCAGCAGGCTCAGCAAAGGGAAGGGATACACAGTCCCCCACCAGTGCCTAGGTCACCACAACCACAGTCACAGGAGGACTCAGAGAAGAACCTCCTGCTGATTACCCTGTTAGCAGACATAGACATGCTCTGTACACCTTGGCTTTCACTAAGAGACAATGCATAGCACATTCACTGACAACCTAGGAAGCTAAGGACTAACACCTTACTCCTATTCCCATACATATTTTAAAATTGCTAGCCAACTCACACAACCTGTAACTATCCATGTATTGGCTGTGGTACTGCTTGCATCAAACAAATTCAGCCCTCAACTACAGTTGTGTCGACTGCGATATTTGCAAGGTAACTCCATAACCTACACACTAGTCTAGTGGATTATTATATGTCATTGTAGCTATGGACCGGGTTCATTATGTAGGTAACTAAAATGGGATCTTTGGACAGAAATTGCATCCACATGGGACTACAGACACCCTTTCCACTATCATGTTACCATTTGTAATCTGTAGGCCTCATGCATGAAATAGTCGTGCAGTCCTGCTGCAGCAGATTACTGGTACATCATTCAAGGGAGATGTTAGAAAATTAGGTTAAATTATAGTCAGACTAGTGTGTATCCTAGTACAACATGGACATTTGTTCTGACAACCCTCAAAACAGCAGTGCCCCCTTGTAACTGTCATAACAGTAACTCATCTATGATATATGAGCATTTCACACAGTTAGTATGCCACACAGTATCAGGATAGAAATGTACAATTTGAACTTACATTAAATGTGTTAGGTAACTGAGGAATAGCAATATGTATGTTTATGCAGGTGATTATGTGAGCCATGATTCCTTTTCTGTCAAGCAGTTTCTGTTGCTCAAAGGACTAAGGCAAGTAGCGTGTGTGATGGTGTCCAGGATTCTAATCCTGAGATATCCAGATGTTTTGCATGTTGAAGTAGTAATAAGTTGTGCTTTACAGACTGTGACTCTGTGTGTGCTATACTACTATTAACCTCTTTCACATATTAATTACACATTTTCTCGCTGTGCTGCATATCTAACACCTATCTTAAAAGTCTTAGCCAATATGCACGAAGCACAGCAGTGCAGAAACAGGTTCAGAGGTCACACCATGTAACACACATAAACCCTGCCTGGAGTGAGTTTATGGAACACTAAGTCTCTGATGTAAGCAATGTGCCTCCCCTTTGTGCACTGCTTAGCAATGCACAAACAATCCAAAAATGTCACTGTGCATTGCATGCCCATACACTTAGTTAAGCAGTTAAGCAGAGAGCAAATCCTCTCACAATTTTTTTAAAATTTATATATATATATATATATATATATATATATATATATATATATATATACTACGACACATATAATGTTGGACAAAGGATCAAAAGTAAGGGGTCAACATTAGATAATGCACTTACAGAAATGTGGAAGTGTATATAATAACATGTTGCTTTTGGAGGACTACTAGGCCATCTGAAATTCAGATTTCTGGCAGTCTTCTCTCATGGCATGTGTAAATGATACCACATTTGACAGCAAACCACAATTTGGTATGAAATACACATAAATGTGAGTCAAACCTGTGCATTTGCTGCAAACATCTGGACAGTGGTGAGTAATACCATGTCTCCCTAAGATAGCATGTAGAAACCTTGAAAATGTATGCCACAGTATATCAATATGTACATATATTGTGAAGCCATATGTTTGTATCTATAGCAGCAAGAACAGCAATGTTCACTAAATCCTCTGTGCCTGCTGGATTTCACCACATATACATCAACAACTGAAGAAGTTGTGCAATGCATTATGTTGTGTGTTCACTCATTGACAGGGCTAATTGATTTTTGCCACAGGCTAGCCCATCTAAATGCAAACAGGCATATATTACCAAAACAGGTACTGTTATCTTATAGCTAGTCTAGAAAACAGTGTTCTGACTATTAGGCTACTAGCTGCAGATGAGTAAGAAGCAATATGACTCTGCAGACCTCCCAAGCTATTCAACACAGGGCTTTTTTATGTCATCTAGGATTAGTTCACCTTCAATTATTTGCAAAGCAGACTTGAGCTGTGGTGTTTGTGTTAAGTACTGTGATCTGCACTGTTTAAGACTAGGTAGGTAGTGGGTCTAATCTCACTCTGGCCCACTTAGGGTGCATGTGTGTGTGTGTGTGTGTGTGTGTGTGTGTGTGTGTGTGTGTGTGTGTGTGTGTGTGTGTGTGTGTGTGTGTGTGTGTGTGTGTGTGTGTGTGTGTGTGTGTGTGTGTGTGTGTGTGTGTGTGTGCATTTCCCTACAGAGCAATGGTGAATCCCAAACTGGCATGGTTTTGCACTATTGTGGGACTTACAGGTGCTGCAGGCCTACAAATTCTTGTCCTCCATAAGGCCTGCTGATGTCATCTGCCATAAGATTACCTAAAGCCATGTTAATGTCAGCCTTGAGCTGTGGTGCGTGCATGTGTTATGTAGTCCTTGAAATTAGAAAAATAGGGTTTCTAATCCCATTCCACCTCACTGTGTGTGTGTGTGTGTGTGTGTGTGTGGGGGGTGTGTGCGTGTGTGTGCGTGTGTGTGTGTGCGTGTGTGTGCGTGTGTGTGTGTGTGCATCTCCTTACGGAACAAGTGTGAATCTCAAACTGGTATGATTGTGCACTGTTTGGGGCCTTGCAGGTGCTGCAGGCCTCCAAACTCTTGTCCTCCGCTAGGCCTGCTGATGTAATCTACTATAAAATAAGCTAAAGTCATATTAATCTCAGACTTGAGCACTGGCATGTGCAATATGTTGTGTTTTCTGTAGTCTCTAAACTTAGATAGGTAGGGTTCTATTCTCACTGCAGCCAACTTAGTGTGTGCGTGTGTGTGTGTGTGTGTGTGTGTGTGTGTGTGTGTGTGTGTGTGTGTGTGTGTGTGTGTGTGTGTGCTGTGCAGTGTTATGTAAACATAGATAGGTAGCAGTACTGTTATCAGTTGAGCCATTTTGGTGTGTGTGAATGTTAATCAGATAATTTTACATGAGCCTATGGGATCATAGGAAGTTACTAGGCTAATAGCCCTAGGGGAATTACAATCCTAGCCAAGTACTTACCAGTATCAGTACTTATTGCCCCTGTCCAAGAGAGACACAGGTGGAAACCTTGGGATGAATTTGATCGAAAGTTTGCTTGTTTGTTTGTTTAATTTAACTGTGGAGGCTGCCCACTAAAGTGTGCTAGCCTGTGTAACTAATTTATCACTGTCTCTGCATTTTCTGTGTATTTCTACCAAAAAAACAAAAAAAACAAAAAAATAATCCTTGTTTTCCCACCTTCCTCAACTAGTTCAGACCAGTTTACAGGCATTGCTGTATTCTGGGCTGTTGTGTAGTTCCTGTGTTGTCCATTACCTTACTTGGATAGAAGGGAGTTTCTTTGCTCACCAGTGGGAGTGGGGAGCCTTGAGCAGCCTACCTGTCCTTGGGGGAAAGTGACCTCAGCACAAGAAGCTGTAGTAATTGGTTGTTTGGGGCCAATCCTAGCTCTTTTGTAGTTCACTGTTTAAAATCCGCCTCTGGGAGTTTTTTTCTGGCTATACTGCTCAGACAAGCTCCACGTGGGTTTACAGAGTGGTCCTAGCAGCAAGGAACTCGAAAAAGCAACTACCTTCTGGATTTAAGTATCTTTGCTTTTTTTCACTGGAAATAGCTTATGTAGCTTACTTTGAACTAGCCTGAACTGTTTTTTAACTGATTGCTGCATTTATTTTAAAATCTGCACTTAAAGTTACATTTAGTCGAATTTGATCGAAAGTTTGCTTGTTTGTTTGTTTAATTTAACTGTGGAGGCTGCCCACTAAAGTGTGCTAGCCTGTGTAGCTAATTTATCACTGTCTCTGCATTTTCTGTGTGTTTCTACCAAAAAAACAAAAAAAATAATCCTTGTTTTCCCGCCTTCCTCGACTAGTTTAGACCAGTTTACAGGCATTGCTGTATTCTGGGCTGTGGTGTAGTTCCTGTGTTGTCCATTACCTTACTTGGATAGAAGGAAGTTTCTTTGCTCACCAGTGGGAGTGGGGAGCCTTGAGCAGCCTCCCTGTCCTTGGGGGAAGTGACCTCAGCACAAGAAGCTGTAGTAATTGGTTGTTTGGGACCATTCCTAGCTCTTTTGTAGTTTACTGTTTAAAATCCATGTTTGCACGGCTTTGCGCGGTCGTGCGCATAGCGCAGCACCGGTTAAACAAGGTTAAACTTGGTTAAACTTGGTTAAACAAGGTTAAACTTTTTCTGGCTCCGCCAAGTCTGCTCTTCAAATTTTCCCTTGAGGAAGCTCTTCTCTTAGTATAACCAGAATACTCACTGTATTATAAGCCTAGCACTTGTTCTCAATACTTCTCTACTAAGTAAGCACTCTTGTACTAAGTAAAGCACTACATCTAAAGGATATAAGAACTAAATATACAAAGTAAGCCAAGAAGTAATAGCAGAGCGGTAGAGTTGTCGGCTTGAGAGCAGGCAGGCAAGATTCGAGCCCACACAACACCCCTTTTTTTTTTTTGTAAATATGCACTAAAAAGGCCCCTGACAGTATTGTACAAATGTAAAAGTATTTCCTTTTGTAAAATGGACTGAAATTGAGCATATATTTCCAAGTAATACAAGAATAAAAATTGTTAGAAATGTACTGATAGCTAAACTGCAGTGAGACAGAGTGCCCGTAGCTAAGTAGTGTTTCCCAAACTGCAAATTGCTTGCTCAGAGCTAAGCACTGGTTTAACAGGCTCAAACTGTGTGAAACTAGCTGTGCTTAGTTTAACATGTGTGTTACTAACCAATTAAGGTGTAGCCCAGGGCACACCGTTTGCGTGACGTGCCCACAAGCTAACTGGCGGTGCGCATGCGTGAGCGCCGCGCAAACGAGCACAGACCTCGTTTTAAGTGCTTAAAAGTGCTTTTGGCATGTTTGATTGATAGGTCCTGAAGTCATTTCCAGACAGTCATAAAAATATTCGAACCCAGGATACCATGCACTAGAGTCAAGGCACTAAACCACTAAACCATGACAGCAGTACTTAGAAATGCAGAAATAGCATATATATAGGATGTAATCCAAAATGGAGCATGATAAAGCAGTTTCTGTGAAGTAGATACAATTCTAAACCGGCCAATCATAGAAATGTGCGGGAAAATCGGCATATATAAGCCCCATAGGCGGGAATACACAGCATAAACGATTGTAGAATACACCTGCAGGCAGAATGAGTGGAGTTGGGGAGGGACGTTGCTTTCCAGCACAGCGTTGGGGCGTTGAGGAGTCCAGATACATGGTCTGGCTCCTAGTTCACCATCATGAGGCCCAACTCATGCAGGGCCAGGTCTCATGGGGAGCGTACAGGGTGGAGGCATGGGACCAGTTGGCTCATGATCTTACTAGTGCTACTGGGATTCCACGCACTGGTGAGCAGGTCCGTCACCACCATGTGGACCTGAAGCGACGTAAACAAGACCAGTTGACCCAATGGATCCAGGAGGCCCGGGATATGCCCAACGCCCCACTACTGAGTAAGTTACATTTTACCTATGTATGTAAGGAATTCAACTAGCTGATACCATGGAGATGTGTATCCCAATATTACTTGTTTTGTATTACAGCTGCAGGTGTCCGGTCTATGAATCGAGAGACACATGACCGCAGACTGGTGCGGCTGCACCACCATGCAGGTTAGTAACCCCACCTAGTACTTGTAAATAAATATTATAGTGTAGCATGTAGCAGAACACTGCAGTGAATTGCTTAAAAGTAATAGAATGTGCAAGCAGCAAGTAAAAGTCTGCAGGTATGGCTGCAACAAGTTCATCAGTATGCAAGTGAAATTGGAAATATAAGTGATAGAAATAAATAGTGCTGTAATACAGATGTCCCACCATTAATTAAATGTAGTATAACCTGCAGTAGTCTCAAGAGTACAGCTTCAGAATCTGAGGTAATCACATGTGAGATATATCCCCTGTTGAAATGCTGAATCATGACAGAAGTGAGGCTGCTGGAAAGTGTTGGAATCCCCACAGGTCTAATATGTGAACAAAGCCTAGAAGTACCAACCTGAACTGTGAAATTGCAGGATATGTAAGAGTGACAGAAAGGGTCATGTATCAATGAATAAAGTAGCAATAACACCTGAATATATAAGTTTCAGTGTGGTTCTACAGAACTAAATGCATGTGGGAATTAAAATTTAACATCCCAAACTGATTTCATTGTGTCTGACTCTTGAATGTTCAGGCCAAAATCTGTATATGGTGATCACAGTCAGCAATTTGCAGATAGAATAAATGATTGTCTGACATACTAAACATCCATAGTTGTCCCCTGCCCTTTCATCAAAGTGTAGCAGGATGATGTATCTGATCAAATTCAAAATAACTAGGATAGTGATGTATCTGTAACAGGTCTAGCATGACAGTCAAGTAAAAATCATTTGGAAACTATCACCCACAAGTTAAATGTGTTTCTATTACAAATGTATATCAATGTATAATTTATGAATGTGTCATCATTTTCTTTCTCCACCCCACCCTATAATTGCAAATTAAAAAACCCACCAAATATTGGTATGTGAACATTTCATTAACCATGGACATTTGTCCTGTTTCAAAAATATATGCATGTCTGTTGTTGCATGTGCCCTGGTCATACCTGCAAACCTGCAAACCTGATGGCCTGTTGCCATTAATCAACCCTGCATGTTGTTTGATTGTGTATTTCCGTTCAAATAATGCATGTGATATTGATATGCCCGTTGTTCAATGGTGTTAATATCTGGGTGTTTGTTTAATGGGAATACCAATGCATGCTGTTACAACTAATTTGAATGGAATAATATGCCACTAACCCAAACTAACATAACATACACACAGACCTAGAACGCTTGGGAAGGCAGGTCCCAGCGGACGCACATCTCCCACCTCAGCTGGCGACTGCACCTGGCACTAGTGCCCAGGCTGGACCCTCCTCCGGTGGCCCTGTGCCACCTTCGGGTGGAAGTGCTGCAGGGGATGGGGCCCGTCCCCCCTCTGCAAGCATGGCCGGAGGAGCACGTCCACTCACCCTCCAAGGTGTCTGGTCTGTGGTGTGAAGGGAGATCCAAGACTCTGTTCTTGGGCCCCTATGCCAGCTTAAGGTCCGGGTGGCACAGCTTATGGGCTTGCCCGTTGTCCTGCCTGCACAGCCCCCAGCATAGCCCCGTCCTGGGCTGTGAAGGAACAGTGGCAACTGCCTATGGGTGGGGATATCAGTTCCACTGTTGTCATCTGTGGGCTCATGTGTCTTGGATATCCCAACCTCTGTCCCCGTCAATTGTGTAACCCCCCCCCACATGTGTCATACACCGCCCCTGTATGCGTCTTGTCTGTCTTGTCTGTTAACCCACCCAACCTACCTCCCCAGCTATACCGACTACCTCACCTGACATACCACTCTCACCTGATAAAAAAAAAAAAACGCACTCTGTACCCACAAAAAATTATGCCCCATACATAGCTGTCCATGTTGCACACATGTCCGCTGGACATTGAAACTGTTAATTACAATTGGCTGTACAACAGGTATTAATGTTGTCCTGACACCTCTCTCAGGGGTGGAAGGTTCCAAATTTCACACCAAATTGCATACAAATGCACAGCTGTTGCTGAGAAAGACATGGGCAGCTATGGGCCTCACCTTCATCCTTCCTGCAAATTCCAAGCTTGTTTCCCTACTGCCTTATCCTCTTTGTGACCCCTTTTTCACCACTTTCCTGTCACCCCTTTTTCTTTTCTTTCAAAGAAAATAGCGCGGGTGTGCACTTGTGTGCGCAGAGCTCAACGCCAGTGCGCATGCGTGAGCTCCACACAAACGAGCGCAGACCTGGTTTTAAATGGTTAAAAGTGCCTTTGGCACTTTTGATTGACAGGTCCTGTACTCATTTCGAAAGAAAAATAAATATCCACTGTCAGTCTCGAACCTAGGACCTTGGTAACACTAGTTTGTATGACCTACCACTAAGCCATGACTCGCATACAAGAACATAGTGCTAAAATATATATAACATGTAATAGTAGGAATCAATATAAAGGCAATATAGGATGTGTACTACCCAAAGCATGTCAGGTAGATTTTTAATGCCTGAATTACTGGATTCCCATACTAGTTTCGTGTTCATGGAAACAGCCCTGCTAATTGTTAGCTTGTACATAATAATGTAAGGTAATGTACATATATGAAAGTATTATATGTACACATATATATATATATATATATATATATATATATATATATATATATATATATATATATATATATATTAATACATGTGAAATATAGTGGTAGGTGTCAGTATTCACACACACTCACTACAGGAAACAGTGAAAATAAATGCTGCAACCACAATCTACAACACAGCCTGGCCCCTGTGAGACTTAATAACCCTTTTAACTGCATAAAGGTGCCTTCAGCACTTTGATTGACAGGTCCTATACTCAGTTTGAAAGAAAAATAAATTCCTACTGTCAGTCTCGAACCCAGGACCCTGGTAACACTAGTCTGTATGACCAACCACTAAGCCATGACTCTCATACAAGAATATAGTGCTAAAATATATATAACATGTAATAGTAGGAATCAATATAAAGGCAATATAGGATGTGTACTACCCAAAGCATGTCAGGTAGATTTTTAATGCCTGAATTACTGGATTCCCATACTAGTTTAGTGTTCACGGAAACAGCCCTGCTAATTGTTAGCTTGTACATAATAATGTAAGGTAATGTACATATATGAAGGTATGTATATGTACACACATATATATATATATATATATATATATATATATATATATATATATATATATACATATATTAATACATATGAAATATAGTGGTAGGTGTCAGTATCCATACACACTCACTACAGGAAACAGTGAAGATAAATGCAGCAACCAGGATCTGCAACACAGCCTGACTCCTGTGAGACCTACTAACCCCTTAACTGCTTAAAGGTGCCTCCAGCACTTTGATTGATAGGCCCTGTACTCAATTTGAAAGCAAAATATAAGCATACTAGTAGGCCCTACCACAAGACCATTGTAACACTAGTCTGTATGACCTACCAGTAAGCCATGACTCTCATACAGGAATATAGTGCTAAAATAAGTGGAACATGTAATAGTAGGAATGAAGATAAAGGCAATATAGTATGTGTACTACCCAAAGCATGTCAGGCAGACTTTTACTGTCCCAATTACTGGATTCCCATACTAGTGTAGTGTTAACAGAAACAGCCCTGCTAATTGTTAGCTTGTACCCAATAATGTCAGCTAATGTACATATATGACAGTATGTATATGTACACATATATATATATATATATATATATATATATATATATATATATATATATATATATATATATAGCAATACATATGAAATATAGTTGTAGGTGTCAGTATGCATACACACTCACTACAGGGAACAGGTGAGAGAAATGCAGCAACCTGAATTTACAACACAGCATGAAGCATGAGAGACGTACTAACCTTCACACTCACAGAACACTGTCAACAGCATACCAGCATGGTCCACGCCCTTACAATCTGAAAGGGCAACGCCTATCTCACATACCCTTTTATAGCACTGTCCTGAAATCACAGTGAGACATGCAATCAGTAGACAACTGGCTGCATGCAATTAGCAAATGCTGCCTTACAATTGGTGCAGAGGCCATCACATGGACCTATGCAGATACCTACAAAAGCATCCAGTACCCACACTCCACACATGCAATACATTCATTGCACAAAACCGACAGAGAAAGAGAGAGAGACAGAGAGAGAACAAAACAGAAATAAAGACAGCCAGCAGCAAAACCAGCAGCAGCAGCAGCAAACAGCAAGCAGCAAGCAGCACCACTGACACAGCAACAGCTGCCACAAACACAGGTAATGCAAAGTAGCAGGTTAATACTGCGTTTACTGTGACACCTCCAAATGTATCATAGTTCACTATCTATAGGTATGTCCATGAGATAGGTTGTGTGTACATAGTCCTGAAATATATACATATGTAATATTGCTGTACATGTTGTCCATACTTAAAACTTCCATAGCTTAGAACACAAGGCCAGTTATGCATATGATGCAGTAGTTCCCATGGTCAGTAGAGGTTCCTCCTCATTGGTGTGGGACCACTGTGTATGTATGGCACTGTTCAGGTACATATCCTGTAGTATGGCCAGGGATTAATATCAGTCTGTAATGTGGTGCTATGTCCTCTAGGGGTGAATGTATCACACATCCAGGGATACCATTTTGTAACAGTGATGCTATGTGTTCTGCAATGTTGAGGGTGGCCCTCACCTGGACATGTGAGATGATAGGGAGGTTACAGTCATCTGTGATAACTAATTCCACTTGTGTAGGAGAATGGGGGGGGGGGTACCTGCACCTAAACTGTCTGCAACAATGTTGCCAATATCTGTGCATGTGGTGAATGTGAAGCATCTTAACACTGCTGACCACAGATGCCTTGCCTTCATGTGAATCTGCCCTGTGCTGCAGTAGCCTCCTGCTATTGTTATACAATGTGCCTGTATCTGTAGTCCACTGGACAGGATAAATAAGTGGTGTGCATACGGTCTGGGTTAGATATGTGTGTGCACAGTACATGCACTATGTGGGATGTCTGTGGTAAGCTTTTGTAAAGGGGCCAGCAGTGTGTGTTGTGGCTTCCACTGGCCCAGTGGGCTGCATGGATAGCATCACAGTCCTAACTAGTGAATAACTGTGTAATTACATGCATACATAGCAAGGTAGTGTACTGTGCTTGTGGTGTTGTTGGGATATGTATATCCAGGCTGAGTAATGTGTGTCCACATCACAGGGTTGGATGGCAACACACATACAGTATGTAGGGATGAACACCCAGAGTGTTTCAGACGTGTTGCCTGTGCAGAAATATCTGGCCATTACCTGTGCATCCCTCACAACACACACACATGCAACATATGGCAGAAGTACTATAGCAGTACACATAGGTTCATAGGTTCATACTAGGCTATTTGCCCTAGGGCATTGATAAGCCTAGTAGAATGTGTTTGTCTTTTGCCACCCAATTAAAATTTATGCTGCTATGCCCTTTTCTGAGGTTAGTATACTGTGCCTCTGTCTAACAGTGACATAGAAGTGATACCCGTGGTACAACTATGATCTCCATCCACTCATCCAGATTCCTATGGAAGAGAGTCAATGAGGGACTCTGCCTAACCTGTACTGTGAGTTCATTACAGAGTGAAGGGAGCCTCTGGGTTAGGAATATGCCCTCCAGCATGTCCTATTTATGTCAGTGCTAAGGTTCAGGTCTCCTGAGCGTGTGGCTGTATGGGACTTTGATTTCCTGAGGTGCAGCATGTTCATTACTTCTGGGTTGGACATGGCTGTATATGGCAGGCACAGATTGCCTCTGAACAGGCAGTATGCCACTGAGTCCAGCTGGATTTTCTTTAACTGGGCAGCATATGGCATCTGTTTGAGCCCTTTGATCCTCTTGATGAGGTACTGTTGGGCTTTACCAGTTGCTGTAGGTGTCTGGTTAGGTACATCCCAAAAGGTGCATTGTACTCAATTATAGGCCTGATGATGGATGAGTAAAGAGGCACAATGACCTCCCCTGCCGTACATGTGAATCCCTTCATGATTAGCTGGGCTATATAACATGTCTTTCAATCCACGTTGGCCATGTGGTTGACAAATGACAGATTGCTATCAAGTTTGTTCCCCAGGTCCCCAATTACGTCTTCTGTACTCAATGGCTTAACACCTATGTGGTACTTTGCCACCAATGTGGAGGTGTGGGAATCTGCGATGAATATTGATACTCCCCTCCTTTGTTGTCTGGTCCAAGTGTTGGGGCCAACAAGAATGGTAACAGGTATAACTTGTTAGTGCTGGTGTGCTCCTGGGAAACCTGAAACAGGTTTTTTTACTGCACAGATATCGATGTCCATAATGCTAAGTAGAGTTTTGAGTGCGTGTATCCTGAGGTCCAGACTTCTGGTGTTGAGTAGCATCACTCTTAGTTCCACATCCTTTGTGATACGTATGGATGTGGGTTTGCCTTATGAGCCTTGCCTAATAAAGGCACTATGGGTGTAGCAAGAGCCTCTGCCAAAATCCAAAAGGCCAGGGGTGACAGGTGCAAGCTGTCCCTAGCAAAGCATCGTGGCTTGTACAGCATATCACCCCAAGATGACAGGCATTGGCTCACCTGTGAATGACACCAGTACTTCATTCAATTGTTGAAAGGGATCATCTTGCCTTGATATTGTGGCATCATTCTTGGTGAGGGTAAGATGCTACTCAAGGTCAGGGTCATACTGTCATGGGCTACATGCTCAGAGAGCTCCTTTCTGTCTCATGTCATGTAGTCCAGGGAGGTATGTGTCAGGTCATTCACACCAGCATGGACATTGAGTGAGTCATACCTGTACTTGCCTTGGAGTTACTTGAGTGTTTGTGTTATGTGGCGGTCGTAGTGCCCGACAGGCTGCACACTGTGACCCTCTCCTCGCTAAGCCTGGTGAACGTGATGTCAGTGTGCCTGATGATAGAGGCACCTATTACAGGTGTATGAGGTGTGTTGTTTACTGTTAAGGGCTGTGAGTGTTCAGCACATTGGCTTTGTGAGATATGTGTTGCACGTGTTTGTTTCTGTGGTAGTGGTTGCTTGGGTGTCCGCTTTGGAGGTCTCTGCTGCATAGGCAGATCTGTAGTCTGAGCCTCCGAGTATGTTGTTGTGTGATTATGTGTTAGTTTTGCTGTCGTGGTAGGTCTATGTGAGACTGGAAGTGTAGTGAGTGTGGTTTCCTTCTCCACCTGACTGGTTATGGCAGTATTGAGTAGAGAGAGCCTAGCCTCCAGTTTGGTATATGGTTGCATCACTCACATGTGTTTGAATTTGTTGTTAGGAGGAGGGGGTCACGGCATGCGTGACGTTGCGAATGCTATTCGTAACTTCACAGATGTTGTTGACAGACGTTGTGGGGACATACAACAGCTGCTCCACAACCAGATGTCCATGGGCCAGGGTGATGGTGTGCATTTGCGATGTCGACGTGGCCGTATGCCAGCAACAGCACCAGCTGGCAGTGGCCGCAGACGACAACAGGCCCACTCACGCACCTCAAGTGCCAGCACCAGCCCCAGCAATGCTGGGTCTGTGCTGTCATCAGGACGCCCCAGGAGACCACGTGCACGTGGCTCTGGACAGTCCCAACAGGGAACTGTGTCCAGTCAACACACCCCCACTTCCGATGACAGTACCCAGTCTGGGTTAGTACCGGATATGGTCCGTAGCACCCCTGCCAGGCACAGGTACCGTGTCCATGCCCACAGACACTGATCTGGATGACCTGACAGGTGCAGTCTGTGGCTGTCCACAAAACCCTGTACATGGCAGCCATTATGTGGGACTGTGTGCATGCTTACACACATGCAGAAATTTAACACCTAGGGCAAACACATACACACACACACTGCACCAACACTGGTCCACCCTGTACTGCTGCCCCTCACAAACACACATACACACACATGTCAATTGGTGTTACCAGTGGCTGGCTTGGGCATACCTAACCCACACCCTGTGCATATGATGACACTGTGCCACCTCCTGCATACTACAACATTGGTGCAGGAAAAGGTAAACACGTTGCTGATGCACAGGGTGACTACATAGATGTGTATTAGTAGTAACATGTTGGTAACTGTTCACTGTTCCACTATGATTGTGTGTATATCCCAGCATTCCTGCTGCAGTAACTGTATGAATGTCCTGAATTGTTATCTGCACCCATACTACTTACCAAAGTGTACCAGCTGCACACCATCACATGCTACCATTGACTATGGGAATGTGCATCATGTGCTGTTATGTAGATTCAGCTATATGTATCTGTTCTGTCACACATGCATTTACACACACCCTGCTACCCCCACACATGCACACGCTCACCTGCCATTCCCATTATTTATTACCCTACATGAGTAGCTGTCTATACATGACAGGTACACATTTGAAAAGTGCACTATGTGGATTACTACCGATTTCCTCCTCTCTACCTGTACTCACAGGGTGCAGGCAACCTCATTAGTTTAAAAGTGTTATGTGCATCAGGTACTGTGGTACCCTGATTGCCACATCAAACATGTTTTCCATATGGAAATGCACACACAGAAACATCCCACATCCACACACTTGCCACATTCAGGCTTCAAAACACTATCTAGGTATATTCTGGTACATGTGCGTGTTACAGTAGCATGTAGCACTATACTGAGTACTGGCAGTTGTCTGTTGTCATGTTGTTTGTATAGAGTAAAAGGATTGTTCGTTTATCCTACTTCGTTTTGTGGACATTACTTGAAGAAGTGTTACCTTACATGCGTTATTGGTACCAACACCTTCTCTTTTGTTGTTTTGTTTGTATAGGGTGCTGTCAACATCACTGTTTGTTAAGGGAAATGTGCACCCTGTAGTGCATAGCCCCATTTGGCAAAAGCCACATCCCACCCCACCATTGTGCACACACACTAACCCCACCCACAGTAAAACACATACTTTCCATTTGCAAGATTCAAACCCCTACCTAACTGTGTTATGACACTAGAGGCAGACACATTAGCAGAGTGTGCTATTTGCATTAGTGGGAGAAATCCTTTCTAATGCTGTACTTAGAGGGTGCTGACATCATCTGTGTTTAGAAAGAGGGATGTGCACCCTGTAGTGTGTTCTCCCAGTTGGCAAAAGGCACTTTTCCTCACAGCATTATGCACACACACAAACCCCACTCATACTAACACACATTCCCTTTGCAGGATTCAAACCCCTACCTAACTATGTTATGACACCAGAGAAAGACGCATTAGCAGAGCGCGCTATACGAACTACTGGAGAACTTTAAGTCAGGTAATATAGTTATAGAGTGCTGACATCATCAGTGTTTCAAAAGGGGAATCTGCATCCTGTAGTGTACTGTCACAGTTGCTAATAGGGGCATTTCCCACACACACATCAATGTGTTTGAGGTTTGCATATGTGGGGGATCCAGTACTCCAGTGTGATTAGTATATGGTTCGATTGCAACAATGAGGGATATACTTCAAGTGGTGAGCATTTTGTACTCATGTTTGTGATGATCAGGTCTAGTATATCTGCCCCTCTTGTGGGAAAGTTGACTACCTGTTCCATAGCTAAAGAGTGTCTGAACTATGGGAACCCTAGAGCTTGGGTATTGTGGCTTGAGTAATGTTCACAGTCTATGTTTGGGTAGCTGACGTCACCCAGTATGATGGTGTTTGCAGAGAAATCTATACTCTCCTGTGTCAGCATGAAGGCTGTGTGGGAGTCCTGAGTTTGAGAGGGTGCTGTAAGAGCTCCTCTGTGTCTCTTTCCATGTGGTCCAGGGAGGTACATCTCAGGTTGTTCACACCAGCATGGACAATGACTGCCTCATACTTGTACTTGCTGTGGAGTGACCTGTGTGCTTGTGTTATGTGGCACATTCTATCACCCGACAGGTAGCTAAATGTGACCCTCACCTTGCTCAGTCTGGAGGGCGGGACGTCAGTCAACAGCTCATGTCAAGCATGTTCACACTCCTCATAAATGATGTGGAAACATTCAAAGCCCCCAGGCCTGTTGAAAATATGGACCAGACTGCAGATACCTGTATAAAGGCATTCTATGGACACATTCAGGAATGCATGGATCATGCAATCACATATGAAAGCAAGACCCAATCCTCCAAAGGCAGACGTCCTGTGTGCTGGACACCAGCCATAAACAAACTATACAATAGAAGGATGAAGCCACTACATGATACAACAAACTCCCAAAATGTGAAGGCATCACTGATGAGTATTAGAAGACAACTACAGGCACTCATAAGATTGTCTAAGGCCATCTTTGAGAGAAGATTCCACAAGACACTGAGGATAATCACAAGGCTTTCTGTAGTTATGTTAGGAACCTGGGTGGTAATACCCAGATATGCTCAGAGGTAGTCCAAGATGTCACATGAAATACCAAACACACAGACATTGCCATCATCCTAGTGGACAGGTTCACTGCTACCTTCTCCCCCCCACCACACCAAAAGGGCATATATGTCTCCCAGCAGAGTGCTGCCCCCCCTGACATCCCAGATGCTCAGGTAAGAGCTGCCCTCTCCAAAGCAATAAACACTGCATCAATGGGACCAGACAGTGTCCCAGGCTGTGTCCTACATGAACCCCAAGAAGAGCTACACCCAGACATAACACTACTGTTCAATCCCAGCCTCACTACATGATATGTGGCCAAAGAGTGGCGTACAGCAACAGTGGTCCCTCTACATT
This sequence comes from Protopterus annectens, assembly GCF_019279795.1. NCBI lineage: Eukaryota > Metazoa > Chordata > Ceratodontiformes > Protopteridae > Protopterus > Protopterus annectens. The sequence continues at coordinate 1,487,100,980 of NC_056728.1, read as the reverse complement.
CAGGTGGTGCCTTAACGGATCCTGGACACTATTCGCCCCATATGTCTGAATAGCTTGGTCTGCAAAGCTATGGCAAGGATCATCATGAACCTCATATATATAGATATTGGGGACCTACAGACATGTCACCATACACAGTTTGGCTTTGTTAATGGCAGATCCTGCCTCTCAAACCTGTTTGATTTCTTTGAAACAGTCACCAAGGCCACTGTCAAGGGGAAGGTGGTCTACACAGCCTACCTGGACCTTGCATAAGCCTTTGATACAATACCCCACTTGTGCATTCTAGGAAGCTCACCAGTGTACATATTAACCCCTATGTCACTATGGATATTGCACAGTGTCTCAAGGGCAGAACACACATGGTTAGAATCGCTGGAGCCATGTCAGCCTCCAAACCAGTTACAAGTGGTGTCCCACAAGGCTCAGCCCTGGGATCTGTCATGTTCATTATATATTTATCAGAGGTACAGGCCAACATGGAAGTACTGTGGCTGAGCAAGTCGCAGATGACTGCAAACCGGACGCCATAATCAACTCTCCAGCTAACACACGCATCCTCCAAAAGGGCCTCTTGCAAACACACGACTTGTGCCACAGCCATGGCCTCAAGCTGAATGCCAAAAGCGTATAGTCATCCCTTTGTCAAACACAAAGTGACCACAAAGTACCACATATGTGTTAATCCATTAAGTGCAGATGAAGGAATTATGGACCTTGGGGTACACAGGTTGATACCATTCTACCATTTGACAACAACATGGACAAAGTGGTTAGGAAAACATTTTATATGGGCCACATCATCATGATGGGATTCACATGTAGATCAGGGAGGACATTGTGCCTCTTTACTCATCCCTCATCATGCCCATAATTGACTACAATGACCCTGTCGGCATGCACCTTACCAGACACCTGCAGCAACTGGAAAGACCACATACGTACCTCAACAAGAGGATCAAAGGGCTCAAACAGATGCCACATACTGACTGGTTAAAGAAACAGCAGCTCTACTCAGTGGCATACTGCCTCTTCATAGGCAATCTGTGCCTGACATATGAAGCCATGTCAAACCCTGACTTAATGGCCATGTTGCACCTCAGAATATCCAGATCCCATCAGGATACACACTGGAAAGACTTGAACCTCAGGAGTGATATACATAGCACATGCTGGAGGGACACATTCATAACTCAGAGGCTCCCTTCATTCTGGAATATTATCCCAATAGAGGTTAGGCAGAGTCACTCAGTGACTATCTTCAAGAGTGATATTAATGACTGGATGTGACATTGTAGGTTTACCCTGGGTATCACTTATGTGTCACTGTTAGGCAGAGGCACAGTATACTAACCTTGGAAAAGGGCATAGCAAGATAGATTTACAATGCATGGTGAAAGCCACACACATTCTGGCTAGGTGTATAAATGCCCTAGGGCAGATATCCTTGTATGAACCTATGGACCTATGTATCTTGTTCACCATTGGCCCTATGTGCTGTTAATCACCAATGCAATCTCAATACTATGGTAGCATGTGCAAAGGTCAGTTGTCAGCCACCTCTATGGTACAGTTGTGGAATATGTGAGTCATGTAGTAATGTCACAGCTGCCACATGTACACAGTCAACCCTATCCCCTACCCATGGATGTACAACACATGTATGAGATGGAAACACATGGCCAAACTGTGGACTAAGCACTCTGAACCCAGTACTGGCATAACCTGTCAGGTGGCATGAAATACTACAGTGACTGCAATACCAGTCTGATGTGGACCTACACTGACAGCAATACAAGCACGGAAACACACCGGGCCATTCGTGGAGCCTAAGGATAGCATCCTGCATGACTGGCAGACACCTCTGCAGCTGGCACACAGGCATACGTTAGGCCTGCACACAGCACGCATAACACATAGCACACAAATCCTGTGTGCCAAACAAGCACAGTCTGTACAGCTATACAACACTACTGCTGTGGTTGTGTTAGGTACTTTAATTGTCCAGTACAGTGAGGACATGCTCACCAGGCTGGACAAGGTGAAGGTCACAGTGATATGCTCATGGGGCACTATGGTCCACCACATAACACAAGCATACAGGTCAGTCAGATGCATGGACACATATGACTCAGTCATTGTCCATGCCACTACAGCTGATGTGTGATGTCCCTCACTGGGATACATGATAGGGAACATGGAAGGGATCACTGAGCAAGTGACACAGGCTGGTAGAACCCTGACCTTGGTTGGCATCAGACCCTCACCAGGGATGCTGACATATTACTGAATGCTGATGAATTACTGTAGCTACAACACCCTAGCTGAATGGTTCTTAGCATGCGGTCACCGCATTGCTATGGAACAACGTCTTACCACTCCCACAACAGGTGAAAACATGCAGCACCTGTTCATCAACAACATGTAGACTATATGCCCCAGACCAGGTGTGTATCCCTCACTACTAGGCTGATAGCATCTACATCTCACACTGTATATACACATCCCACATGCAGCACCTGCACAGAAGACCACAGTCATAATGTTACCCTGTGCAAATACCATGTATTCACATGTGGCAGGCATCACACATGGTAACTATTGAAGGTCACAGGTACATATGTGTATTTGGCACACACATACATCATGTGTGCATTGCCATAACTGGTTTAATCAATGTCATGCATTATTGTGAGAGACAACCCACACACATGGGCATTCTGTGTGGGCAAAACACACGTGACATGTCTGTAATCAAAAGCCATAAATAATTGTGATATCGTTTAGAAAGGGGTATGTGCATCCTGTAGTGTGTTTTCCCAGTTGCCAAAAGGGTTATTTTTTTCATACACACTTACCCTCCCTTCAAGCACACTTGCTGGATTCAAACCACAACCTGAGTTATGACACTAGAAACCGACACATTAGCAGAGCGTGCTATTCGCATTACTGGGAGATTTCCTTTCTCCTGATATACTTATAGGGTGCTGACATCATCAGAGTTTAGAAAGGGGAATGAGCATCCTGTGGTGTGTTTTCACAGTTGCCAAAAGGATGTTCCTTTCATACACACTTAACACCCCTTCACACACACTTGCCACTTGCTAAATTCAATCCCCTACCTAACTATGTTATGACACTAGAGATGGAGGCAATAGCAGAGCGCGCTATTCGCATTACTGGGAGACTTCCTTTCCCCTGATATACTTATAGGGTGCTGACATCATCAGAGTTTAGAAAGTGGAATGAGCATCCTGTGGTGTGTTTACACAGTTGCCAAAAGGGATGTTTCTTTCATATACACTTACTTACCCCCTTCACACACACTTGCTGGATTCAAACCCCTATCTAACTATGTTATGACACTAGAGACAGATGCATTAGCTGAGTGCGCTATTCAGATGACTGGGAGTTTTCCTTTCCCCTAATATACTTATAGGGTGCTGACATCATCAGAGTTTAGAAAGGGGAATGAGCATCCTGTGGTGTGTTTACACAGTTGCCAAAAGGGATGTTCTTTTCATACACACACTTACCCCCCTTCACACACACTTGCTGGATTCAAACCCCTACCTAACTATGTTATGACACTAGAGACAGACGCATTAGCAGAGCACGCTATTCAGATTATTGGGAGATTTCTTTTCTCCTGATATACTTATAGGGTGCTGACATGATCAGTGTCTAGAAAGGGGAATGAGCATCCTCTGGTGTGTTTTCACAGTTGCTAAGAGTAACATTTGGACTAAGTGTGTGAGCATGCCCAGTTCAGCCTTCCCATGGCATGTTGTGTGAAAGATGTCTCATTTATCTAAGTGTGTGAGCATGCCCAGTGTGAGCTTTCCATATGTTGAACTCTGCAGCCCATCACATTTGTGGATGAGTGTGACCTTCAACAAATATCTCCAGTTTATGGTTGTGTGTTCTGTGCCATGTTGTGTAGTTACTGTCCAAATGCTTTTGTGTGAACACAACAGGGATTATACTGTGCCTGCAGGTTTTGCATGGGATACTTTGCATACAATTGTCAACATCCGTTCATACTGACCTAACACTGTAGTACTGTATAGTGTAGTGGTTCAGTACTTTCACTGTGGTGGACAGTATCCTGGGCTTTAGTCCTATCACTGCTTTACATTTCCATAGTGTGCACAACAGCCTGGTTAGGGTCCAGTTGTGCACATCTGCACAAAGGCGGTGCCTCTACGGACCCTGGTAATTACCATCCCATAAGCTTAACAAGTCTAGTCTGCAAAGCTATGGAGAGGATCATAATGGAGCTCATAAACAAAGATATAGGGGACATGCAGACATTGGACCCATCCCAGTTTGGCTTGGTCAAGGGCAGATCATGCCTTTTGAACTTGGTTGACTTCTTCAAAACAGTCACTAAGGCCATTGCTGAGGGAAGGGCAGTCCATACAGCCTACCTTGACCTTGCAAAGGCTTTCGACACAATACCCCACTTGGGTATTGTAGAAAAACCTACCAACCTAAATGTAAACCCATATGTCACAAGATGGGTTGCAAACTGGCTTAAGGACAGGACCCACAGGGTTAGAGTTGCTGGCGCTATGTCAGACTCCAAGCCAGTCACAAGTGGTGTCCCACAGGGCTCAGTCCATGGCCCCCTATTGTTCGTCATCTACTTCTCAGAGGTACAGGCCAACATGGGAGGACTTTGGCTGACAAGGTTTGCAGATGACTGCAAACTGGGCACCATACTGGACAGTGCATCAGACACGGATATCCTTCAGAAGGGACTCACGGACACTGATAGCTGGTGCCAGAGCCATGGCCTGACGGTAAATGCCAAAACATGTATAGTCATACCCTTCGGGAAAAGCAAGGTAACCCCAAGCTACCATATAGGTGGCAATCCTGTAAGCACAGAGGAGGTTATCATGGACCTGGGGACCCAGGTTGACAGTGGCCTTTCTCCTGACACTCACGTTGCTAATGTGGCTAGAAAGACCTTCTACATTGCCCACCTGATCAGGAAGGGATTCACATCCAGATCTAGTGAGGTCATTGTTCCCCTGTACTCTTCACTTATCAGACCAATGATCGAGTACAATGCCCCATTCTGGATGTATCTCACCCAACATCTGCAGCAATTGGAGAGACCCCAAAAGTCCCACACCAAAAGGATAAAGGGTCTCCAACATCTGTCATATGCTGCCAGATTGAAGACACTCCAGCTCTATTCAGTCACATACCATCTGCTCAGAGGTGACATGTGCCTGACATGCAAGGCCATGTCCAACCAGGAAGTAATGGACATGCTCCACCTCAAAATCGCCAAATCCACCAGAACCACTAGGGCAAGTGACTTAAACCTTAGCAGGGATATAAGTAGGACATATTGGAGGGATAGATGTACCACTCAGAGACTCCCTATGCTGTGGAATACAATCCCGGTCCATGTGAGGCAGAGCACCTCACTGGCTCTGTTCAAGGGGAATCTTTACCTGTGGATGGGAGATCATAGGTTTACCCCGGGGATCATCTCTGTGTCACTGCTGGACAGAGGCACAACAAACTAATGGGCACAGTATTGTTTCCATATAAGGGGTGGCGTATGCCACAAAACTCTGGGCTGGGCTTATAACTGCCTTAGGGCAGATAGCCTAGTATAAACCTATGAACCTATGAACCTATCTGACCATGTTGCATTATGTTCGGATATGAACTACTCACAACAGCCTCATCCAACATCAGTAGTGTATTCCACAACATAAGTGTACATTGCCGAACACTACTGATGTGCCCTAGGCCATTTCTAATGCTAGTCAGAGAGTGTGTTTGTCATTTGACACATTGTAAGTGTAGTTTGCCATGACATATGTCTTGTTTAGTATACTGTGCCTCTGTCTACCTGTGACATAACATTGATACCCAGGGTAAACCTACCATCTCCCATCCACTCATTAAGATTCCTGTTGAGGAGAATCAATGAGTGACTCTATGGATAACCTGTACTGGTAGTTTACTCATGCGTGGGGGTGGCTTCTGTGTTATGGATAATGCAGTACAGCTTGTCCTATGTATGTCAGTGCTGGGGTTCAGGTCCCTCATGTGCATAGCTCACTGCCATTCAGATTGTACAAGGTGCAGCATGTTCATTGATTCCAGCTTGGACATGGCTTTCTACATCAGGCACAGCTTGCGTCTGGGTGGCCAGCATGGCAGTGTGTGGAGTTGCACTCTGTTTAATCAGGCGACACATTACATGTGTTCCAGCTCTTTGATACTCCTGGTGAGGTACTGTTGTGGACTTTACAGTTGATGGAGGTGTCTGCTGAGGTACACCCCACAGGGGCTGTTGTGGTCATTTGTAACGCTGATGAAGGATATCTGCAGAACCACAATGACCTCCCCTTATATAGATGTCATAACCTTCATGATTAGGTTGGTATATGGATTGTTTCTGTTAACACTACAGCCACATGTTAGTCCTATGCAGGATATCTATCACCTTGTGTACCCAGGTCCGTCATTACATGTGCAGTATGTAATGGGTTAACACCTATGTGGTAATTGGTGGTCACTTACTGTATATCCACAGAGGTTGACTATACAGTTTTCTCCATTTCACATGCTGACATGGCTATGGCACCGGTTGTCTGTTTCTATGTGGCCCTTTTGTGGGATGCTTGTGTCAGCTGGAGTGTCAGATATGTTAGGCGGTTTGTAGTCCTCTGCAAACATGTTCAGGCACAGTCCTTACATGTTGGCCTGTACCTATGGGGCATATATACCAGACAGGGAAGGTCCCAGGACCAAGCTTTGTGGGATACCTGTTATATGTGGTTTGTAGTCTGACATGGCTGCAGCATGTCTGGCCATGTCAGTTCTGTCGTTGGTCTGGTTTGCAACCCCTCTAATGACATTGGGGTGTATATATAAGCTGGTGAGCATATCTATATTGAACACGTAGGGTATTGTATGGAAGGCTTTGCAAGGTCCAGCTACACTGTGTGGACCACATTGCCCTCATCAGTGACCTCAATCACTGTTTCAACTGAGTCACACATGTTTAGGGGCAGGGTCTGCACGTCATAAACCCACACTGGGTAGGGTCGGGTGTCAATAGATCCCCAATATCGTTATGTCTGCAGTACATGCTGTTCCTTTCCATAGCTGTGCAGACCAAGCTTCTCAGGATTCTGTGGTGGTTGTTTTAGTATCCATTCAGGCGACACCTTTCTTGAGAACACCCACTGTTGTTGTACACTGCTCTTTGGGTACATATCCTGTGGTAAGGCTGACATAATGCCAGGGAGGCAGCAGTCTGCTGGGAAAGATATTTGGCATTATGAGGGGGGGGGGTTTGCACTGCACCTGTCAGGATGTATGTTGGCAATACGTGTGTGTGTTTGGTATGTTTGTAATATTTGTGTGATCCAGAGCATATCCAGGAATTCACAACACGCTTACTACCATCAGTTGCAGCAGCCTTGGGGTTATCCTTAGTGTCCTGTACAATTTGTATCATAATAGGTTCATAGGTTCATACTAGGCTATCCACCCTAGGGCATTTGTAAGCCTAGCCACAGTGCATGTGGCTTTTGCCACCCCCTGCTATGTGAATATTATGACCACTTATGATTTACTTAGCTGTGCCTCTGTCTGGACATGACACAGTAAAGACCCCCAGTGTACACCTACAATTATCCATCCATTTTGCTAACTTCCTGTTGAAGAGTGTCAGTGAGGGTCTCTGCCTAACATGTAGTGGTATTCTGTTCCAGGGTGTGGAGAGACTCAGGGTTAGGTATCTGTCCCTCCAGCACATCCTATCTGATTATGTGTTAAGGTTGACATCTCTGACTCACACAGCTCTGATGGCTTTGATTTTTCTGGGGTGGAGCATGTCCATTACTTCTGTGTTGGACATGGACTTGTACAACAGACATACAATGCCTCTGTGTTGGCAGTATGTGACTGCATTCGGCTGTGCTGTCTACAGCCAGGCAGCATATGAGATATACTTGAGACCCTTTCTGACTCTTGCTGAGGTACCTTTGAGGTCTTTCTAACTGCTGCAGGTGCCAGGTAATGTACATCCCACATGAGGCATTGTATTACAATATGGTCTGATAGGGGAACAGTATAGGGGCACAATGACCTTTGTTGACGTAGATGTGAATCCTTTCATGATACAGTGTCCAATATAGACAGTCTTCCTAGACAAATTGACGATGTGGTTGTCACATAACAGGTGACTGTCCACTTGTGTCACTAGGTCCCTGATTACTCCTTCCACACATAATGGTTTACCACCTATGTGGTAATTTGTGTGTACCTTGTTTTGTATTTGGTGGTACATTCATACTGTCCACTGCCTTCAGGACAGTAGGGTGGGGTTCCTGTGTGTGAGAGTGTGGTCTGTAGCATGCTACAGACTGTACAGCAGTCTTGCCTACAGTTAGTTGCACATGGGTGGACTGCAATGACATAAGCATTGTCAGTTAACTGGACGTATGGCTGTCTGTGCTGAATATGGATACTCACCCTCCTTTTATGTTTTGTTACAGGTTTTGTGGCCATAACACATGATATGTGGTATTACCTGGTAGTGCTGGTGTGCTATCACCAGGCTTGCAGCAGGTTTGTATCACTGGACAGACATCAATGTTCTCCATACTGGGGAGGGCCTCAGGAGCATGCATATTGAGGTTTACACATCTGGCATTGATCAGCATTACCCTTCTGTTTCTTTCCAGTTTTGTGTTCTATGGTGGTGGGTTGCTCTTTTCAGCCTTGACTACGGGAGAATCTCTGTAGTTTGCAAAAGCCTTAGGCAATATCCAGACACTCATGGGTAACAGGTGCAAGCCATTCCTGGGACAGCAGCATGTCTCACTATGGAGTCACCTATTACAACTGTACCAGGCATGTTGTTTCTCCTTCTGTCCTGTGACTGTTTGGCACACCAGCTTTGTGTACTATGTGTTACATGTGCTATGTCTGGGGTTTGTTTTATTGGGTGTCTGCTTTGGAGGCTTGTGTTGGTGTTGTGTGTTTGTAATTAGGGCCTCTGGGAATGTTTTTGTGTTTATGTGTTTGGTTTATAGTCGTTGTAGGTCTATGTGGGACTGGGTTTGTGGTGTATGTGGTTACCTTGTCCTCCTGACTACTTTTGACAGTACTGATTTGGGGGTGCTCAGGCCCTGGTTTGCCTACCTGGTTGCGTCTATCACATACATTTGTATTTATTGGGGTGAGTTGTTGTTGTGTGTGTACTTGGGACAGGTGTCACATTGCCACTGGATTCACAGATTATACTTGTTTTGCCTGGCCTTAGTGGATTGTATGTGTGGACACATTTTATTGCCATACTAGTGATCACTGATTACTTCACTTTTCATGTTTGATCTATCATGTGGTAGCTTCCTCATTCTCTTCAATGGTTTAGTAATTTATGGTGTCCAGCATGCCAGATGCCTGGGTGTATGGCATTGTGTCTTGTTGTTTGTGATTGCAGACTCAAAGCACTCTTGGCTGTGTTCATGGTATGCCTGTATAACATGTTCTGCAGTGTGTCCCATATTCTGGACCTGCACAGGGCTTTTCATGGATTCCACATTGGTTTGTAGGGGTGCAAGCTATGCTTTATACATGTGTTTCACTGTGGTAGTCTGGCCAGGGACTGGGGTCGTGATGTGTAACTACAGTGTGAGTACTCTATGGTCTGGTCTTACCAGTGAGGGATACACTTCTCATCTTGACATCCGGTACACATATTTCTGATTATCACATCCAGTATGCTTACCCCTCTTGTGGAAGTGTTACATTTTGCATGTCCATTTTGTTTGATGGAATCTGGGAAATTGTCTACACTCGTGTCAGTGCTAGTATAATACAAAGAGTATAGTGACAAACACCTTATAAGCTGACTTCACACTTCTTTGGACTGAGATGGTATCCGTTAAGCCCACTGGGCCAGTGGAAACCACAACTCACAATGGTGACTCCTTCACAGACACTTTCTACGGACATCTCCGAGATAGCATGGACCATGCAATTACAAATAATAACATGACCCTCTCCACCAAGGGAAAGTGGCCTGTCTGGTGGACCCCAGCCATAAACAAACCGTATAACAGATGAAGATGACTAATGCAAGACAGAGTTACATCTCCTAAAGGGAAGGCAGCTGTGAGCAGCACTAGTAAAAAGTTACATTCTCTCATAAAGACATCCAAGGTCAACTTTGAGACATAAACACCAAAGACGATAAAGATAACCACACTGCCTTCTTCAGTTATGTCAGACACCTGGGTGGGAACCCTCAGATATGCTCTGAGTTGGTACACAACAACATATATTTCAGTGACCTGACAGATATTGGCAACATTCTGGCAGACAGGTTCAGTGCAATTTTCCCCTCCCTCACCCCCAACAGAAGATAGTTATCACAGATGAATGTAACCTCACTGTCATCTCAGATGTCCATGTGAGAGCCGCACTCAGCAAAGACAAGAACACAGCATCAATGGAACCTGATGGTATCCCCAGTTGCATGCTATGTGAACTCCAGAAGGAGCTAAACCCGTATATACAAATGCTATATAACCTTAGCCTTGCTACAGGATATGTACCTGAACACTGGCGTACAGCAACAGTGGTCCGACTCCACAAAGGAGATGCCTCCACAGACCCTGGGAACTACCACCACACAAGCTTAACCAGCCTTGTCTGCAAAGCTATGGAAAGAGTCATTATGGAGCTCTTAAACAGAGACATTGCTGACCTACAGACCCTTGATCCCACCCAGTTCAGCTTTGTACAGGGCAGATCCTGCCTTTTGCACCTAGTTGACTATTTTGATACTGTCAGTAGGGCCATTGATGAGGGCTACGCGGTCCACACAGCCTACCTGCACTTGGCTAGGGCCTTTGACACAATACCCCATGCAGGCATCATAGACAAGCTCAACAGCTGAAATATAACATCATATGTCACAGGATAGTTTGCAAAATGGCTAAGAAACAGAACCCATAAAATCGACATTGCAGGTGCCTTGTTAGATTCAAAGCCAGTCACAACTGGTGTCCCACAAAGATCTGCCCTGGGACCCCACTTATTTGACATTTACTTTTCAGATGTGAAAGCAAACATAGGAGGGTTGTGACTGACAAAGTTTGCAGCTGACTGCAACCTAGGCACCATAAGTGAATACATCAGCCGGCACACACATCCTACAGAATGCCGTCACAAAGACAGATAGCTGGTGCCGGAATCATGGCCTGAAACTGACTGCAACTGATGTGTAGTCATCCCCTTTGGGAGGAACAAAGTACCCACAAATCAATACATAGACAGCAACCCACTGAGCACAGAATACAAATCAGACACCTGGGGACACATGTAGATAGTGACATCTCGTTTGACACCCATGTTGCCAAAGTGGTTAGAAAGACTTTCTATCTTGCCCACCTTATCATGAAGGGTTTTCCATCCAGATCACAGGAGGTCATTGTACCACTATACTTCTCCCTTATCAGGCCCATGATTGAATACAAAGCCCCATTTGGTATGTACCTCAACCAGCACTTGCAACAGCTGGAGAGACCCCAAAAGTACCTTACCAAGGAGATCAGGGGTCTACAACACATGTCATATGCTTCCAGACTAAAGGAAATCCAGCTTTATTCAGTGGCATACCGCATACTTACAGGTGACCTATGCCTGACATACAAGACCATGTCCAATCAGGATGTGGTGGACATGCTCCACTGCAAGCAATCCAACTCCACCAGAACCATGGGAGCTGAAGATTTGAACCTCAGCACATACATGTGTAGGACATGCTGGAGGGACAGAGTCATAACTCAGAGGCTTCTCACACTCTAGCAGAGTATCCCAGTTCATGTTAGACAAAGTCCCCCACTGACTCTCTTCAAGAGAAGTCTGGACAACTGGATGTGGGATTGTAGTTTTACCCCAGGGGTCCTCCCTGTGTCACTACTAGACAGAGGCATAGTCAAGGTATCAATTATGTACGGGAGTCATAATGTGTCACTACTAAGTGAGAGGCACAATATTCGGACTCTATTCTGTACACTTATTACCACTATAAGGGGTGGCAATAGCCACATCACTATGGCTAGGCTTACACATGCACTAGGGCAGATAGCCTAGTAGTAAACTATGAAACTATGGTGTATGTGTAGGTATTGTCAGACAAGCAATATAATGTGGTTTCGGGGGCTTGATATCTTCCTGTCTTCCAACAGTTTTTTGTCTATTCCTTCTAGCATGTCAAGGGATCAGTTGCTAGTGTCCTCTCCTGCTCAGCTGGTGAACCTGGGAATATTGAGGCAATGTTACAATTACAGACAACCCTGTCCTTCTCCCACAAAACACAAATGCATGCAAGAGATGCAACTATATAGCCAAACTGGAGGCTGAGCTCTCTCAACATAGGACTGGCAGGACCAGAGAGGAGGAGAAGGTGACCACACACACTACAGACCCAGTCTCACATAGCACTATCACAACTTCAAATCATACACATAAACATACAAAGACATACTCGGAGCCTCTGATCACAGATCTACCATAACAGCAGAGGCCACCAAAGCAGACACCCAAACAACTGCCTCCACAGGGCACAGCACATGCAACACATAGACCTCAGAGTCAATGTGCCAAACATTCACAGCCCTTAAGGCCAAACACAATGCCAGACACACCCGTCATAGGTGACTCCATCGTCAGACACACTGACGTCCCGCTCACCAGATTGAGTAAGGAGAAGGTCACAGTCAGCTGCCTATTGGGCACTGGAATCCACCACATAATGCAAGCACTCAGGTCACTCAACTGCAAGTACAAGTATGACTCAGTCATTGTCCATGCTGGTGTGAACGACCTGAGATGTACCTCCCTGGACTACATGAACAGAGACATAGAGGAGCTCTCTGATTATGTAGCCCAGGCAGGTATGACCCTGACCTTGAGCAGTATCCTACCTTCACCAAGAATGATGCCACAATACAGAGACAAGATGACCAGCTGTTATAAGTGGCTTAATCTATGGTGTCATTCAAAGGGGATCCAATGTCCATCTGCCTGGGATGACATGCTGGACAAGCCACGCTGATTCGCAGGGGACGGCTTGAACCTGTCACCCCTGGGCTTCCGGAATTTGGGTAGGGCTCTTGCCACCCCCATTGTGCCTTTTTTAGGCAAGGCTCAGATTCTAACCCTACCACCCTAGAACACAAAGAAGGAAATAAACTAAGGGTAATGCTGCTCAATGCCAGACGTCTCAACCTCAAGATGCACACACTCGAAGCCCTTCTCAGTATGGAGAACATTGATGTCTGTGCTGTGACTGTAACCTGGTTCAGGGCTCCTGACAGCACCCCAGCAGTATCAGGTGTTACCTCATATCATGCGTTCCGGCCCCAAAATCCAGACGACACCAGGGAAGGAGGGTGGGTGTCCATATTCATCAAGGACACCCTCACCTCTAGGTTGGTGGCAACACATGATGCATCGGAGGCCATCCAGGTGCAATTAACTGTAGGCAAGGCTGCTCGGCAGTTTGTAGCAGGTTACAGGCCACCCTCTCAAACTCAGGAACCTCACACAGCTTTCCTGAAAACACTGGAGGGGATAAATGTATCTCCAAACACCATCATACTGGGTGATTTCAACTATCCAAATATAGACTGGGATCACTACTCAAGCCCCAACACTCTAGCCCAAAGGTTCCTAGAGTTCATAACCTCATATGCCATGGAACAACTAGTCACCATCCCCACAAGAGGAGACAACATACTAGATCACATCATCACGTACATGGGGTCACAATGTTCTACATCAGAAGTATACCCATCATTGGTGAGATCAGATCATAAACGAATCTCACTGGAAGTCCACATCCCGCCCCCACCCCAGATAAAAAAGACCACCGTGAAGAACTTCTCAAAAGCTGACTTCACACTTCTAAAGACTGGTGTGGTCTCTTTCAAGGCCCCCAAGCCAGCGGAAACCATTACCCAAGCCACTGAATCACTTACAAATGCCTTCTACTAGCACCTCCAGGACTGCATGGATCAGGCAATCCCACACAAAACAGAGACTCTTTGTACCAAAGGCATGCGTGCAGTCTGGTGGACCCCAGCCATAAACAAGCTTTACATCAGAAGGAAGGAGCTACTACAAGATAGGGAAAAATCCGTAGAAGGGAAGACACCCCTGCTCATTATAAGTAAAGAACTGAGACCTCCCATAAAATCATCCAGGGCACATTTTGAGAGAAAACTCGCTAGGGACTCAGAAGACAATCATGAGGCCTTTTTTAGCTATGTTGGAAACCTGGGAGGTGACTCCCAGATATGCTCAGAATTAGTTCATAAAGATGTAAAAATCACTGAACCTACAGACATTGCCAACATACTGGCTGACAGGTTCAGTGCAGATTTCTACCCCCCCTCCCCCCCAAAGGGAGGGATAGCTATACCAGGGGATTGTAGCCTTGCAAACATCTCAAATGCTCAGGTGAGAACTGCTCTATCCAAGGCGAGAAACACAGCATCCATGGGACCAGATGGTGTCCCCGGTTGTGTGCTCCACGAACTCAATGAGGAATTAAACCCGCAGTTAGGGCAGCTGTTTAATCTTAGCCTCACCTCAGGATACATACCCAAGGAGTGGCGTACGGCAATGGTGGTCCCACTTCAAAAAGGAGGTGCCTCCACCGACCCCAGACACTACTGTCCCATCAGCTTGACCAGCCTGGTCTGCAAAGCTATGGAGAGGATCATAATGGAACTCATAAATGAAGACATAGGGGACTTGCAGACTTTGGATCAAACCCAGTTTGGCTTTGTCAAGAGTGATCATGCCTTTTAAACTTGGTTGACTTTTTCAGAACGGTCACCAAGGCCATTGACAAGGGCAAGGCAGTCCACACAGCCTACCTTGACCTGGCAAAGGCTTTCGATACAATACCCCACTCGGGTATCATTGACAAACTCACCAGCTTAAATGTAGACCCATACGTCACAAGATGGGTTACAAACTGGTAAGTGACAGAACCCACAGGGTCAAGGTTGCTGGCGCCATGTCACACTCCAAGCCTGTCACAAGTGGTGTCCCACAGGGCTCAGTCCTGGGCCCACTTTTGTTCGGCATCTACTTTTCAGTAGTACAAGCAAACACAGGAGGATTATGGCTGACAAAGTTTGCAGATGACTGCTAACTGGGAAACATAGTTGAAAACCCATCTGACACAGACATCCTTCAGACGGGTCTCATAGAAACGGATAACTGGTGCCAGAGCCATGGCCTACAGTTAAACGCTAAACAATGCATAGTCATACCCTTTGGGAAGAACAAGGTTACCCCTAGTTCCCATATAGGTGTTACTCCTCTAAGCACAGGAGAGGTTATCAGGGATCTGGGCACCCAGGTTGACAGTAACCTTTCGTTTGACACTCACGTTGCCAAAGTAGTTAGGAAGACCTTCTACATTGCCCACCTGATCATGCAGGGATTCACATCTAGATCAAGGGAGGTCATTGTTCCCCTGTACTCATCACTCATCAGACCAATGATTGAGTACAATGCCCCATTCGGAATGTATCTGACCCGACACCTGCAGCAATTGGACAGGCCCCAAACATTCCTCACCAGAAGGATAAAAGGTCTCAAATGTATGTCTTATGCTGCCCGACTGAAGGAACCCCAGCTCTATTCAGTCACCTACCGTCTGCTCAGAGGTGGCCTGTGCCTGACATACTAGGCCATGTCCAACCCGGAATTAATGAACATGCTTCACCTCCAAACCTCTAAATCCATCAGAGCTACAAGGGCAAGAGACTTAAACCTCAACACGGCTATTAATTGGGCATGCTGGAGGGACAGATTCATCACCCAGGGACTCCCTATGCTGTGGAACATCATCCTGGTACATGTGAGGCTGGGCATCTCGCTGACTTTGTTCAAGAGAAATCATGACCAATGGATGGGAGATCGCAGGGATACCCCAGGGATAACATCAGTGTCACTGCTTGACAGAGGCACAGCAAAATAATGGGCATATTATCCTTAGAACTGAAGGGGTGGCGGAAGCCACAAAACTCTGGGCTAGGCTTATATATGCCCTAGGGCAGATAGCCTAGTATGAAGCTATGAACCTATGAACATAGGACTGGTGCAGTTCCTGCTATTAGGATAGTGGTCTGCAGCAAGCTATTTAGTAGTAGGCAGTTTTAGCAATTGGTATTTGACCATGGCTAATCCATGTTCCTTCTTGTTGTGGTACCAACATGGGGGTGTGGTTATCCATGACATTTATTGCTAGTCACCCTTGTTTTGTAGCTTGTTCCATGTTTTTGCACATATACATCCCTGTATGAGGTGTGACCTGGTAGTGTTAGGGTGCTGGCGTGGGCTTTGACCCAGTTGTCTATTACAGCACTGATATCTACATCCTCTATACTGTGTGCGTTTACACTGCACGCATCTTGCTGTTTATACCTCTGGCATTGGGTAGCATTACATCTAGGTTCCTATCCCTTGTGGTACCTATGAATGCGGGTTTGTGTTTTTGTGGTTTGTGATTGGTGAGGGTGGATGTTAGTCAGGGTCCTCAGGTGTGCATATGGTACATGGTGTTACATTACTTGACACATGGCATTCATGCCTCAGGTGGTGCTGCAGGGCTGCCTCTGTCGGATGCACATACTACACTCCCTGTACATGTTTGGAAGCAGGTTGTGTCATGTTAGGCATCCCTGTTACTATATGAGTGAGTCAGAGCGGGTATCAGTCCCAGTGTTCCTACTGACCAAGTGTATGTGCTATGCTTTGCCTCTTTGCCAAGGCCAGGGCATACTGGGCACGCCTCCTTCTGCCTACTGGGGCAAGGTCAGGTTGTTCCTCCTCCGAGTCACCCTCTGCCTGTGGTGGCCTTGGCAATGGTGGGGTATGTTTGGCCCAGCCCTATGCTGGTCCTGCTGCAGCTGTTTCCGCAGGATCATATTATGTAGCATAGCACATATCATGATCATTTGGGTACATGTAGTTGGTGTGTACTGCAAGGCTCCACCAGATGTGTCCAGACACCGGAACCGTGACTTGAGCAGCCCAAACACACGCTCTATGACATTACGTGTTTGTGCATGTGCCTCATTATGGCATTCCTGTTCAGGTGTGTGTGCATTTCTGATGGGTGTCATCAGCCACGGCTCAAGTGCATAACCTGCATCCCCCACTAGGTGTCCGTGTGGGAAGTCCCCACTGGCAAATGATTGGTACAGCTGCGTCAGATGCCAGATGTGGGAATCATGGTAGCTCCCAGGGCAGCCAGCACACACATTCATTATTATGCCCTGGGCATCACACACGACCTGGCAGTTGATGGAGGAGAAGCCCTTGCGGTTCATGTAGGTTCTACCCCGCTCACCGGCTGGTGCTTTGATGCATATGTGCGTGCAGTCTATTGCACCCAATACTTCAGGGTATCCCGCTATTTGCTGGAAGAGATGCATATTGCTGGCCACAACCTCACGGGCATTGAGGAAATATACATGATCACCGACATGTGCTGACATGGCATCCAGGAACTGGTGCAGTACCCTGGAGGCTGATGCCTGTGATATCCCCATCATATCACCAGTTGGTCTCTGGAAGGTACCTGTTGCTAGTATTCTTAGGCCAACACATACCTTGGTTTCCACTGGGATGGGTTCCCCTCTGTTGGTTCTGTGTGAGGCGTGGCCTGCACAGCTCAGCAATTTGCTGCAGAAGGTCTTTGACCACTCTGTAGCGCTCTACTATCTCCAGCTCACGTAACCCATGGTAGGTGATCCTGGGCCTGTATACTCTTCTCCTTCTCCTCACTCTGGGTTGTCTGTCAGCATCTGCATTGTCACCACCCTCAGCAATTCGCCTATGCCTGATTATAACAGCTATGGCAGCCCCTAGCATTTCTGCTCTGAGTTCAGCTTTTTTCAGTTTTCAATTCTGATAGCTTACTTTCTTGCAGGATCTCTTCTGAGAAACAGCCTGCACTGCTCTTTGCAGTGTTTTAAGTGCTGGGTTGGGCTTCAAGGCTGCCTGTGTAATTGCCTGCTTCCAATTGTTTCCAGCAATTAACTCCAGCAGCATCCTCTGGCAGTTTCCCTGTATTTTGGTTGTTTCCTGTTTCCTCTCTGTTTCCTCAGGAGGAGCAATGTGCACACCAGCTTAAAAACGCTCACAGTTACTTAAACGTGCGCACACGTCCTTACACGGTGTTAAACGCGCGCACACATCCTTACACGGTGTGAACTTGGCTGATTCATGTTAAAGCACGCGCACACAGCCTTATACACGTGCACGCCCGCGCAAACCGTTGTAAACGGTTTGCAACACGCTCCCACATGTTGAACCTGCCTTACACGTGCGCACACGCGCGCATGCACGTATATCAAGAAAGTTGGAGTGTAGGGATAGTGTACACCCTCTGTTTCTTGACTTTTCTAGTGTTCTGTTGGGACACACCTCTCTCCCTGATGTCTGTCTGTCATCTGTCACCTTACATTGCCCTCCAATCTGATACATTTATTTCGATCATCCCCCCCCGTGATGTCAGCTACCTCTTACTCTGTTCCTCCCCCTTCTGTAACTCTTACACTACTCAGAAAGTGCTCATTACCTATGTGGCAGTGTGATTCAGTATTGTAACCCTCATTTACATAGTATTGCCTAGTAATGCTTAGTTACATATCTTACACGGAGCTTCCCCCCCTTGACAACCACTACACGGAGGCCATATTGTTTTTGGTCTGCTAGTCCCTCCATTGACATTCCATGCAATACATAAATCCCACAATTGTGGGCTTATAAGCTTCGTTTTTCAGTTTTAGGCAGCGCACCCCGTTTGCGTGGGTGTGCGCTGCAGTTAAACATCATAATCCCACGAAAATAAAAAAAGTTATTTAAAATATTTTTGCAACACTTTTTCATGCCAATGGCCACATATTTGGCAATTGGCATGCTAAATGAAACATATGCACCCTTTATTTGGAGCTGACATAGCTCCGTTTTCAATTTTGCAGAAATGTACTCAGTTGTCAGCTGAGTACATTTCTGCAGCTAACACGTCCATTACACGGACTGGTTTGGCTTTCTTGGATCGCTCAAATACCTCATTTGCATATCTTTGAGCTGCAAATGAGGTATTGAGCATTTCCATGCCCAGTCCGTGTAAGAGACGTGTTAGCTGTCTCTTACACGAAGGTTTGGGCTGTTCCTGGATCGGGAGGCTTACACGGAGGCTTACACTACTCTTAAACTCCGTGTAAGCCTTCCTGAATCTGGCCCTATGAGGCATTAAAGTGGATATCATTTATTTTATAGTTTATTATGTAATTCAGTGTATAGTATAGTAGTTTGGCTATCAAGGGGGAAAATGCTTTGTAAAATTCTGATGTGAGTCCATCCGGACCCAGAGCCTTATGAACTTTTAAGTGTTTGATTGTTGTAATAATTTCACTGATGGATATCGGCCCAGTTAGTTTTTTTTGTTGGTCTAAATTGAGTTTAGGTAATTTCAGTTTTTGAAGAAAAAGAGTTCTATCTTCCTTTGAGGTTTGTAGTATTTGTGCTCCATATATTTGAGAGTATATTTGTTCAAATGTTTTAATAATGTCTTCATTTTTTGTGTAGTTTTTGTCTCTGTAGTTTATTTCTGATATATTGGAGGCATTTTTGTGTTGGCAGATAATTCTGGCCAGAGCTATTGATGGTATTTGAGCTTCTTCTGCGTAAGTGGCTAACATTCTGGCTTCATAGAAAGATAGGTTCCTGGTTTCTAACATATATAGATCCCTTTGCAGTTTTAAACGTTCTGCTTCTGTTTGGTTCTTAGGGTTATTTATTAGTTCTTTTTCAAGATGCTCTATTTTCCCTTTCAGTATATGCTCTTCTTTCAGTTGTATTTTTTTATAGTATGCTGCTTTTTTGATAAACAATCCTCTGATTTGTGCTTTGGTTGCAGCCCATTCATTGTCAGTTGGTACTTGGGAGTTAGTGATATTTGTAAGAGCTATTTTTAGTATTGCTTCTGGTTCTTTTATTACATCCATTTTGGAAAGTAAATTAGGGTTTAATGACCAATTATGACCCCTATTCTCTAAATATATATTTTTGTCCCAGTTAATGTTCAGTGTGATTTTGGAGTGATCTGAAAAGAACCTGGTATGTATAGTTATTGTTGGGTCTATGTTAATGAATATGTCAGTGATTAAGAAGAAGTCTATCCTTGACCACATTTTGTGGCATTGCGAATAGAATGTGAATTTCCCTGTTTTATCTGCGCTGTTCCCATGTTTAAAAGGCTCATATAGTTTGAAATCTTGTTTGAGTTCATTAAGGGCTAATGTGGCTTGTTTATTATGTGATTTGGTCAGATTAGATGTTTAACCAGCTTGACAGTTCTCCATTTATGTTGCGTGGTAATGTATGGGCAGTCTATTCCAGTGTCTGGGAGTCTCTGGGTTAGGAACCTATCCCTCCAGCATGGTTTGTTCATGTTGATGACAAGGTTTAGATCCTTGGAGCATGTGGCTCTGATACTTTTAATATGTTTCACTGGTAGTTAAATTTATGTTGGGGTATTTCATAGGTTCCTAGGAAGCATTGCTTCAGTTATGGCTGCTTTGTCATAGATTGGAGTGTCAGTGGCATATTCCTTCTTTGGTTGGCAGGATTGGTTGTCATTGAAGATGTCTTGGAATGTGTTATGTATTTTGGATGTTTTACATGTCTTTTCTTTCTTGCAGATGGGGTCTTGGAACACTGTGGCTGCAGTTTGGAATAGGTGGGTATAAGGTGGAGCCTTCTTGTCCCTGTTTGAAGGTTTAATTTGTCTTTTCCTTTGTAGATGATGGTGTGCCGAGTTCCATTGGTGAGATACAGTGAGTTTGCAGATGATCATGCTTTGGTGTCGAATAAGCAGTGGGATCATTGGGTGAGTAATCAGAAATGGATATGTTAAAAGGCAAGCACAGTGATTCGGAAGAAGAAAGAAGCACAACCAACTTTTTGTTTACTCTAGAATAAGTAGTATGTTTTATGATCTCGTTTGATTGTCATAGTGAGAATGGTTTTGCTGCATGTTTAAATCTGAATGCATGTTTCAATGGAAGTCCTAATCACTTGGGTGGGCACATTGAGGTTACATATGGAGTTTTGAGTGAATAACAGTCAATGCCTTGATGGAAATGGACTTAAAAGGTAATGGGTTTTGTTTTGTGGAAGTTTTGAGTGCTGGAGAGGCTGTAGGGTATTAGGTAATTTATTCAGTGGTCATTAAGACACATTACAGTTGGGGCAGTGGTGATTTCTTGCTGATGTAGAACATGTTTATTTGGCCAGTTTGAGTGGGTTACTTTGGTAGGGTTAATAGTTGATGTAGTTTAATTTATGCATGCGAGATAGTGTTGGCATGTCATTAATCTTGTGTTGACCAGGTGGCATAGGATATTTTCATTTTAGTATAATCTAGTTGACCTGTGGCATACGGCATTTTCAGTTTGGAATATTGTTGATGGCATTCAAGGGTATTGATAGAGTAAAGAGGGGGCAGGCTGCTAAAGCCATCATGGGGATTAGATGCTTTACTTTTGATATGGGTAGCTGGTGTTGGCAAGGCGGTTGTTAAATGGCATTTTGAAATTCTTCAGGCTCTGCATGTCATTGGGAAAGTGAAAGGAATTGTTTGGAAGGGTGATATGCAATTGCTTTAATTTGGTGGTTGGGGTGGAGTATTCTCGCTCCAGTGACAGGTGATGCTTTGGTAAGCATTAGATAATTGTCAGGGTCTGGTAATGTACTGGTAATTATTGTACACCGAATGACATTTGGCCTTATTCTCTAAGGGTGGCTAGCTGATGGAGGTTGGTGGTGAGGGGGAACAGCCTGAGCAGGCTGGTGGCAGAGAAGTGGGACAGGTTTGCCCTCTTCTGTTCCCACTCTGGTGTCTGATTGTGTATTTCAAGGAGTTTTTGTTGAATAGATAAGCATGCAAAGGTAAGGACGCTGCTTATTTGGTTTGAAGGTAATTCAGTGAATGGTTTAGTAAGTGAGCAAAGGTATGGATGCTGCTTACAGGGTTGGATGAGCAGGTATGCTGTCCTGATTAATATTTATTTTGAACGCTGCTTACTGGACAGGATGAGCAGGTATGCTGTCCTGGTCAACATTATAAGGATGTTTATAAGTAAAGTAAGTGAGCAAAGGTATGGATGCTGCATATGGGGTTTAATGAGCAGGTACGCTGTTCTGATTAATATTATAAGGTGGTTTGGTTTATAAGTAAATTAAGTGAGCAAAGATATGGATGCTGCTTACTGGACAGGATGAGCAGGTATGTTGTCCTGGTTAACATTATAAGGATGTTATAGGAAAAGTAAGTGAACAAAGGTATAGGTGCTGCTTATTGGGGCAGGATGAGCAGGTACACTGTCCTTATTAACATTGTACACTATGTCTTGTTGTATTTGACAAATTTGGTAATCAGAGTTATGTTATGAAAGTTTTAATAAAGGTCGTCAAATGTCATTCGGTGTGTTGTGTTTATTGAAGGGGACTGGGACAAATGAGGCTTGGCACAAGCCAAGTTGTCCTGAGACATCTTCAAGGGGGTGTTAGGTTCATATTAATGGGAGTTCAATGGGTTGTGGAGGTGAAAGGGTTAAATGTTGGGAGGGCTGATTGGAAGGAACTGAGATAAGGGTGGGAGGAGCTTAAGGGATTTAGAGGAGTGTAGCTTGGTAAGTAATCACATTTTGGTGTGAACTTGCCACCCTCCCACCCTCCCTTTTTGTTGGCGGATTGGTGGGATTGTGGTTATTTTATTCCGGTAGGCAGAGAAGAGGGACAGGCTTGCCCTCTTCTGTTCTCCCTCTAGTGCCTGGTGGTGCATTTCAAGGAGTTTAGGTTGAATAGATAAGCAAGCAAAGGTAAGGACGCTGCTTATTTGGTTTGAAGGTAATTCAGTGAATGGTTTAGTAAGTGAGCAAAGGTATGGATGCTGCTTACTGGGTTGGATGAGCAGGTATTTTGTCCTGATTAATATTTGGTATGGACGCTGCTTATTGGACAGGATGAGCAGGTACACACTCCTGGTCAACATTATACGGATGTTCATAAGTAAAGTAAATGAGCAAAGGTATGGACACTGCTTACGGGGTTGGAGGAGCAGGTACGCTGTTCTGATTAATGTTATATGGTGGTTTGGTTTATAAGTAAATTAAGTGAGCAAAGATATGGACGCTGCTTACTGGACAGGATAAGCAGGTATGTTGTCCTGGTTAACATTATAAGGATGTTATAAGTAAAGTAAGTGAGGAAAATTATGAATGCTGCTTATTGGGGCAGGATGAGCAGGTACGCTGTTCTGATTAATATTATATGGTGGTTTGGTTTATAAGTAAATTAAGTGAGCAAAGATATGGACGCTGCTTACTGGACAGGATTAGCAGGTATGCTGTCCTGGTTAACATTATAAGGATGTTATAAGTAAAGTAAGTGAGCAAAGGTATGAGTGCTGCTTATTGGGGCAGGATGAGCAGGTACGCTGTCCTGATTAACATTGTACACTATGTCTTGTTGTATTTAACAAATTTGGTAATCAGAGTTATGTTATGAAAGTTTTAATAAAGGTCGTCAAATGTCATTCGGTGTGTTGTGTTTATTGAAGGGGGCCTGGACAAAAACTTTTAACTTCTTTGCTGAAGAATTCAGCACAGGGCCAAATATAGTAGAAGAGTAAAAGCTCAGAATCAGTAAAACTTTTTAAATATACCTAATATTCACTTAAAAAGCTAATAGAATAACACCTTTTGCAACAATATGACTGTTTTTGGATAATAAGAAGTATAAAACTCTCATGTCTGGATTTTGTGACTGTCTGTAGTCCTCAGTGAATTACCAGCAAATCAAACCTTACTAAGGGCAGAACAAAATTATGAGCAAAACCAGGGAAGGTCTGTAAAATCAGAGACAGTGACAGGTATGCATTACTACTCACTGAGGTAAATAAAAGTGAATTTGCTCCTGCTACTATTTGACAACTGCTAAACAGCAGTCATTGATCTGGTATGGGAGTATCTGTGTTGCACAACGTATTGCAATTTGCTGAAATAAGTACAAAACTTGTACTGCTATGGCTTATGCATGCATGCGTGCATGTGTTTTTGTGTGTGTGTGTGTGTGTGTGTGTGTGTGTGTGTGTGTGTGTGTGTGTGTGTGTTTAAAAAATATCTCTGATTTTTATCTGTGCATGCACCTAATAATGCTAGAACACACATTGCTCTTGTGGGTATCAGTAACAAATGCAGGTAGCAAGTAATTGTAATTGTAAATTATGCAAATTAAGCGCAGACTTCTCCCCCCCCCCCTCACCAAAAGGGAAAATATATATCCCAGCAGAGTGCTGCCCCCCTGACATCTCAGATGCTCAGGTAAGAGCTGCCCTCTCCAAAGCAAAAAACACAGCATCAATGGGACCAGACGGTGTCCCAGGCTGCGTCCTACATGAACTCCAAGAAGAGCTAAACCCAAACATAAAACTACTGTTCAATCTCAGCATTACTACAGGATATGTACCCAAAGAGTGGTGTACAGCAACAGTGGTCCCTCTCCACAAAGGTGGTGCCTCAACGGATCCTGGAAACTATCGCCCCATAAGACGGACTAGCTTGGTCTGCAAAGCTATGGAAAGGATCATCATGGACCTCATAAATAAAGATATTGGGGACCTACAGACACTGGATCCTACCCAGTTCGGCTTTGTTAAGAGCAGATCCTACCTCTTAAACCTGGTCGATTTCTTTGAAACAGTCACCAAGGCCATTGACGAGGGGAAGGTGGTCCACACAGCCTACCTGGACCTCGCAAAAGCCTTCGATACAATACCCCACTCGGGCATTATAGATAAGCTCACCAGCTTAAATATAAACCCCTATGTCACTAGATGGGTTGCAAACTGGCTCAAGGACAGAACCCACATGGTTAGAATTGCTGCAGCCATGTCAGACTCCAAACCAGTTACAAGTGGCGTCCCACAAGGCTCAGTCCTGGGACCTCTCCAGTTCGGTATATATTTCTCAGAGGTGCAGGCCAACACGGAAGGACTGTGGCTTACCAAGTTCGGAGATGACTGCAAACTGGGTGGCATAATTGACTCTCCAGCCGACACAAGCATCCTCCAAAAGGGCCTTATAGAAACAGACAACTGGTGCCAGAGCCATGGCCTCAAGCTAAATGCCAAAAAGTGTATAGTCATCCCCTTTGGCAAAAACAAAGTTCCCACAAATTACCACATAGGTGTTAATCCATTAAGTACAGAAGAAGTAATTAGGGACCTGGGGACCCAAGTTGATAACAATCTCTCATTTGACAACCATGTGGCCAAAGTGTTTAGAAAAACATTTTATATAGCCCACCTAATCATGAAGGGATTCACATCTAGATCAGGGGAGGTCATCGTGCCTCTTTACTCATCCCTCATCAGGCCCATAATTGAGTACAATACCCCTTTTGGGATGTACCTTACCAGACACCTGCAGCAACTGGAAAGACCCCAAAAGTACCACACCAAGAGGATCAAAGGGCTCAAACAGATGCCATATGCTGCCCGGTTAAAGAAACTCCAGCTCTACTCAGTGGCATACCACCTGCTCAGAGGCGATCTGTGCCTGACGTATAAAGCCATGTCCAACCTGGAATTAATGGACATGCTGCACCTCAGAAAATCCAGTTCCCTTTGAGCTATGTGCTCGAGAGACTTGAACCTCAGCACTGAAATAAATAGGACAAGCTGGAGGAACAGATTCATAACCCAGAGGCTCCCTTCACTCTGGAATAAAATCCCAGTCCAGGTTAGGCAGAGTCCCTCATTGACTCTCTTCAAGAGGAATCTTGATGAGTGGATGGGAGATTGTAGGTTTACCCCGGGTATCACTTCTGTGTCACTGTTAGACAGAGGCACAGCATACTAACCTCAAAAAAGGGCATAGCAAAATTAATTTAAAATGGGTGGCGAAAGCCAAACACACTCTGGCTAGACTTATAAATGCCCTAGGGCAGATAGCCTAGTATGAACCTATGAACCTAAATATAAAAAGTAATGCAAAGCACAGAACATATCACAGAACATCCAAACATGTAGACCTTCTAGGAGTTTGGTGGCCCCCACTTCCCAGACTGTGTAAATGGGTACAGGGGGTTCCCTTAATTATCCATGACTGTGTGGGGCCTCATGAAAGCTTTTGCTGGTTAGTGAAAAATGAGGCAAAAAATGTACTCATATTCTGGTTATACTCTTTAACCAGAACAGGGCTGTGATGTGACCCTGTTAGGATAAAGCTAATAATGGCCTCTTTCAGCCACATCCTATTCAAAACCAGACCTGCAAAGGTGTATATGTGTGTGTGTGTGTGTGTGTGTGTGTGTGTGTGTGTGTGTGTGTGTGTGTGTGTGTGTGTGTGTGTGTGTGTGTGTATACAGAAAGCTGCTGTAGGTTATGTAGGGAAGGCTAGGGATTGTGTGGTTATTACTGTAATTTTCATCACAGTCAAATCTTAATGCTGTGAGCAGGGGCCATTATAGCTTGTGTTTGGTCTCAAAACAGTGTGGTCATTGTTTCTTTCATTTTTTTCACAGACCTCAGAGATGTACAAATAAGGTTACTGTAGCTTGGGTAAGGGAAGTATACTGCCTAGGAGAAACAAAGTACAATACTGTAATCATTATTTTTTCACTTTCTTAACAATGACACATCAGGCACATATACAAGTGACTCCCTTTGGGTTTAGGGGTGAGGAGTGAGAAGGCATGCTATGTATATGTATGTCAGCAATCACTTGAAATACATGACTGTGACCATTTGAACCTCTGTTTTCATCCCATTCTAACACCAGAGGGATGCATATGCAGTGGCAGTCTTTTTTGGAGGGTTAGGGAGGCAGGCAATATTCCTAGATAGGATCTGTGTATCCTCTCAACAACTGGCTTGTTAGTTTATTGTGAGCAACTATTTTCTCAGCATTAAACAATAATCCTTGGATACAACTTATGACTTCCCTGAAAGAAAAAAAATAAAAAAGACTGAAATTCTTCACTTACTCATGATTTTTTGTGTAGGCCACAATTGGAATAAAAGGTTGGGAAATGCTCAAAAATGCATCCCTGAACATCTATAGCCCCCATGGCTTCTGGTAGCACTGGGTCTATATCACTTTATCGAACATACTATTTACCAAACACCACTTCGAACTCTATTAAGTGGAATTTTATTCTGCTGAATGATTATTTCAGAGAAGTTTTTCACAGCAGAAAAAAACAGCTCCCCAGCAACCGCAACAAAACAGCACTATTTAAAACCCACACCCCGCTAACTAAATACACCATCTCTGAGATTGCAGTGGAGAAAAGGACAAATCACTGATGATGACCCACTGATTTTTACACGTGTGTTCTTGTGCACTGATTTTATATGTGTGTTTGTGTGTGTGTGTGTGTGTGTGTGTGTGTGTGTGTGTGTATGTGATATGAATGAATATACATTTCTGTATATGTTTGAAGGTTTGCATGTGTGAGCAATATGTGTATATATAACGTGTGTGTGTGTGTGTGTGTGTGTGTGTGTGTGCGCGTGTGTGTCTGTGTGTGTGTGTGTGTGTGTGTAGATATTTATATATATATATATATATATATATATATATATATATATATATATATATATATATATATATATATATATATATATATATATATATATATATATATATATATATAAACGTGTGTGTAAGAGTGTGTGTATATAGCTATAATATATATATATATATATATATATCTATATACATG